>NW_020623156.1:2407318-2511290 GCF_003573695.1 Papaver somniferum
TTTTGATGAAATAACTTTGATCTTTACAACATAGTGACGCTTTTGATACATGAACAAAAAGAAAAACATAATTACATGACCCTTAGCAAGAGGTGGCCCTTATAGAATGCATCCGGTCAAATTCTATGGTTGCTTTTCTTAACGTATCCTCCAACTTCTATCCCAGCCAACCAAAGAACAAGCTAGTCAAGTCTCATTCAGTATTCTAAAGTGATTGGCAATCTAACTTCCTATCAAACACCTTGAAGATCGAGGCTATACATGTATTGGTAGATCGTGCGCGTGCAAGTTTCTTATCACATGTGAATTGTGCTAGAATCAAGGTGCCTAAATATCTAGACTAAGAATCCTTATGTTTACATACATGCACAAGAGTCAACATTTCAAGGTAAATGAGCTCCATTTTTATGTTTTTTTTTTTTCAATTTTTCAATTTCTTATTTTGATTTTTTCATTTTTTTTTTTTCCAAAAAGAATGAGTTCTATTTTTCGATTATAGCATGTTATCAAAGTATCTACTTTTTACCCCCAAACCTAAACTAAACATTGTCCTCAATGTTTCAAAAGATAAACATGATTATAACACATACCATGAGAACGATGCTAAGTGTAGAGAAAGGAAAGAGATTACCGGATATTGGCGAAAGCAAGTTTTGAACTCCATTATTCAAGGCAAAACCCAACAGTAACTCAACTGAATTCACATTGGGTTAACACAATATATACAAGAAACATATGATTCCACTAAACATTACCTACCGGATTATATACAAACAATTCACTATATACATACAGTCTAAAGAGTTGAGGATCAACCCAAAAGACGAAATGTAGACATTTCAACAGCTTCACACAATAATAATATGATAGGCATGCAAGTGAAGCTGTGCAAAATGAGCTACCCCCAAACCTGGATGTTTCAACAGATAAAATTTTGGATACAAAATCTCGCAGTTTTGGGGGTTCATCATGCACAAGGTCTAGCTCGAAATGAACTTTGCTAGGGACGGGCAAACATGCTAATTCCAACTGTGGCTCCTCAAAGATATTATACTTAGATGCAAAATAGTCCAAAAGTAATTGGGAAGCACACAGTTCCAAACCTAGGTTGGGCATTCTCAGAAAAATTGGTTTGACAATATCGGTACAAACCAAATCTAGGTTGGGTGGAAGGACATCAGATTGTGACTTATGTAGGACGATAGGCACATCATTATTAATCACATCAACATCTCCTAAGTCTTCTACAAGTGTCACAACATGCTCACCATGCTCACACAAATCAGAATCATCAACATCATCAGAAGAATTATTCTCATGCATCGGCAAATCAGTGGAAACATCACAACGTGACCCAGGTAGAGAATCAGACACAACAATTATATTTTCATGCATATTAGTGTCAACAGAAGATTCTATATTACCTAAGTCATCTTCATAGGACAGATGCACATGCTCAAAATCAGTATCAACATCACATGTATATGGAATACTAGAAGAAACATCATTCATGAAGGTCGAGGCAGAGAATCCTAATGTATTTGAACCCAAAGGTTCCATAACATTTTCAGTATAGACATGTTCTTCTAACATAACATCATAATCATCATAATCATCATCATCATGATAGGGATTTTGCAATCTAGGATAATTTTCAATCCTAAGGTCGGAGCTATCACAAGAATAAGACTCTAACTCATGGGGGTGACTCATACCATGTGGCGTTGTCCCTGTTTCCCTAACAGATTCCCATTGATGGGTTTTCTCTGCAATTTCAGCTAAAAATTTCCATGCATCATCTACAGATTTATCAATAAATTTACCATTACACATAGACTCAACCATGGTTCGAGATTTAAAGTCTAGTCCCTCATAGAGGATGACGACAAGTCTCCACTTCTCAAATCCATGGTGCGGACATTCACTCAACAAATCATTAAAACGTTCAAAATAGTGAAAAACAGTTTCCTCATCCAATTGGACAAAACAATTGATACTTTGAGGAATAGCGATGGTCCTATGATGTGGAAAGAATTTTTTGAAAAATAGATCTGTGAGTTGGTCCCAAGTGTTGATTGATTGTGGTCTCAAACCGTAAAACCATGTTTTGGCCCTTTCCTTTAGAGAAAATGTAAACAAACGCAATTTCAGAGAGTCTTCGGACATATGATCAGGTTGTATAGTCCGACAAATTTGTTCAAACTCTCTTACATGAGTATAGGGATTCTCAGAATCGAACCCTCAAAATATAGGAAGTATTTGTATCATGCTTGCATTTATTTTAAAAGGGTTATTGGTTTGAGGTAAGACAATACATGATAATGGAATTTTTATTGTGGGATACATGTATTCATGGAGAGCACGAGGTTGGCCCATATTGAAAAGACACAAAGCCCACTATTTGGTTTTTTATGGGAAAATTTTGGTTTTAAAGAGGTAGAAAAATTTGGTTTTTAATTGGGAGCAAAAATTTTGGTTTTAGTATTGGGAGCAAGCCCACATTGGTGGGAGAAATTGCTTTGCCAAGGGAAGGTGAACTAAGACCACAATGTGTATGCAAACTGAAGCCCAATGTAGCTTTTGAAATAGCCCAACTGTTGCTTGTTTGGTCTGAGGCCCAGTTGGGCTTTCAAAAGTTCAGTTTTTCTAATTTAAAACTACAGGCCCAAATCAATCTAACACCACAAGCCCACAAGAAATTAAACAAACAAGCCCACAAGAAATTAATTGCAAACCCAACAGAAAAATGGAAAAAATTATTACAAGCACACAAATTAAAAATGGAAGCCCATAGGTTGGGTTCTCTTAATGGGTTTAGGCTTACTTGCTTAAGCACATCCCAGCTGCTCAGTTTGGTTGCAAAAGCCCAGTTGGGCTTTGGATCATCCTAAGCTTTTGTCTTTGTTCAGGCCCAGTTGGGCTTGGCTCAACTTGTTAAGCTTGGCAGCAACTTCAGCAGGCCCAGTTGGGCTTGTGATTTTCTCCTCAGCAGCACAGTAGCACCAGCAACAGCAGGGCTACACAGCACTCAGCAGCAGCAACATGCAGCAGCACAGCAGCAGTCTTGGCAGCAGCATAGGCTGGCAGCAGCAACAGGAACAGGGAACAGCAACAGGAGCACAGCAGCAATAGCAGCAGCAACACAGGTACCTGGTGACTCAAAGAAGAGAATGAGTTCTCAAAATTTTGGAATTGAGACAGTTTCAAACAATATTGATACCAGTAAGCAACTAAGAGTAATTTACTGCATGGCAATGAGTTATTTGGACTGACAAATAGGTTGACACAATATGCAGTTATGGATAAAGTGCAAAAGAGAAGTGACCTAGCAAAACAAGACACACAACAAAATACTTACAACTACTAGAACAGAAAAAGGGAAATGATGGATATGAACTTCAGTTACACTACAATAAAAAAAACAGGACAAGATGTATGAATTGATGCAGCTTAAAAAGTATGTCTAAGATGCAGATACTATAAGATACAACTACAGGATGGCAGTCAAGACAGTAAGAGAACAATGGCTTCACAACTTTTAACACTACTAAGAAAACAATGTGTTACAGGACATTGGCTTCACTAAAATCTACAGCATGAGATGCAAGATGAAAGAAAACACAAGAAAAATTAACAGATATGCTAAAGATACTCACAGGACTTATGATGCAGGTGACTTAAACTAAATGTGAGATAAAACAATGATGCAATTGACTGAAGAGCTAAAACTACAACTAAAAGTACAGCTAACACATATATACAAGTAGTATGCAAATGATGCAGAACTACACAGTTGCAGTAGTATGCTACAAAATAAATTAAACTATGAAAACTATGTGATATGGCAGGTGATACTAATATGCAAATGGCAGAAGTTACACTAAGTCACAAAGTGCAGAAACTAAAAATCAAAAATTACAGCTAAATATACAAAAGTAAGTTACACTAAGTTACACTAGCAATGACTGAAAAGAAAAAACTAAACAAAATATGTACAGGGTAAAGTAAAGAAAAAGAAAACAACAATGGCACCGCTACCGAGTCCCCGGCAGCGGCGCCAAAAACTTGGTAGGTTATTAAGAAAGCCTACAACTACACCTGCAAGTATACAGGGTCGAATGTAGCTAGTGATGGGAAGAAAGGGAAAGTCCTCAGGGACTTGGAGGGTGCAAATGTTGTTTCTACGTTTCTAGTGACAGTGGGAATGAATTTTGTGTTGTGTTGAAACACAACTGAGCTGTTTTGGTATGTGACTGAAATAGTGACAGAAAGTAAAGGTAACAGTGGCAGGGTACTAAGGCTTCAAATCCACCATTTTACCTATGCTAAGGCAATCTCAGTTCAATACTGCTCTTGTCCCTTGTTAGTTATCAGTCAGCTTCTAGGCTTTCTGACTAACTAGATGGCTGTGGAGGTTCTATGCCTGCTGCTCATCAAAGGGTTGGGTTAGAAAGGAGGCTAAAGGCACTAAGATAATTCTAAACCTTGTGATAGTTGGGGCTCTCACACTGCAACTACCCGCAAAGAAGCCACTTAGGTTTTTTAACAACCTAAAGGATGTTCTTTGATTAAGACTATCCTAAACATTTCAGCACAACAAGCACAATATCTAGCTTGGATTGAATTAGCAGAAGCATCATGATTTCATCTCCCCCTTAGCAATTAAACTAGAACATGATGAATTGAACAACTGAAATTTAAAATGAACTGATATTGAAAACAAAATTAACAGTTGAGGTCCTGGATATTCCAGGCCTCTTGGTGGTGCTCTGGCTAGTCCAGGCATGCCCATTACAACAACCCAAGGTCTCAATTTATAGTTGCACACGTCTAACCCTAGAATCCCCAAAATATCAAAATTAGGGTTTCAAAGAAATCAAAATTAAATCATACCTACTTTCTGAAAACACTCAATAACGTCGACCCATTCTTCTATTGCGTCTTTTGTGTCTTCCCATGCCTTCAATTTGTCCATTGATGCCTACCAACTATTCTCTCCAATTTCACACACAAACGGCTAGGGTTTGGGGAGATGTGAAATTGAAAAGGCTAGTTGAGAGACATAGAGGTGATGATGGACTTAGGGTTGGTGGTAAGTGGAGTTAGTGGTGGTTGTGGTAGTGGCAGAGAGTTGGTGGCGGAGCAGGTGGTGGAAATGGGTTCTGCATCGGAGGTGAGGGAGAAGAGATGGAGAAGAAGAAAACTCGATGGGAATTAGGTTGGGGTGCGTCTGGTTCTGTTTTGGGTAGGGTTAGGTATTGTGGTGTTGAGCGGGTGCAGAAAATTTTGATGTTTAGCGAAGCGAAGATGTTGGATGAAAAGATGAAGGAATGATCCAACGGCTCGATGGAAATGGATATGAAGCGACCTTTGGATCTGGGATACATCAAAACTGACGGTCTGAGATGGAGTTAGGTGCTATAGTGTTAGACAGGAACATCAAAACTCGATGGACTGTGATGGAGCGACCATTGGATGATGGAATGGATTCAATCTGACGGTGAAGGAGAGAAACGGGTTTGGGTATTGATTTTAGGCTTAGAAAATGGGTTTGGGTTTAGGAAATGGGTTTGAGCTTAAACAATCTTGAGCCCACTTCTTCTTTAAGAACAATTTCTTCCTTTGTGAGACCATTTTCATCCTTGAGTCTTCCATACCGCATTCTGCACTTCTTTTCCTCTAGAGTTTCCGCCGGCTTTCTCCGTGTCTTTGCACTTTTCGCTCCGCAACTCATCTAGTCTTTATTTATTACCTAAAAATGCAAAATTAATTAATAAAAATATTTATTCTTGAAAACAAAAAAAGTACAGAATATGGGATAAAATGTAGAATTAATGCACAAAAGATGAGTTAAATGCCAAGAAAAATATATAGAATCATGCACTTTTTCGCACTCATCACTCGTGCATGCTCTTGACGCGGCCAAATTAGGGTTTGGCACAAATCGCGGAATTTTGGCATCGCAACCAAGAGGTTGCCACAAATCATTTGGTTTGGTGGCAAGCTTGTAGGGCTGAGATCTGCATATCAGAAGGAGGGGTAGCCGTTGATTGTTGCAACCCTCCGTTTGACAGCCAGCGGCATGGAGACATGGCCAGCATGCCTCGTGCATGCTCTTGACGCTGCCAAATTAGGGTTTGGCACAAACCGCGGAATTTTGGCATCGCAGCCAAGAGGTTGCCACAAATCGTTTGGTTTGGTGGAAAGCTTATATGGATGAGATTTGCATCTCAGAAGGAGGGGTAGCTATTGATTTTTGCAACCCTTCATTTGGCAGCCAGCGGCATGGAGGAATAGCCGGTCATGGCTTTGGCATGTTTTAGGCGCGGACAAATTAGGGTTTGGCATAAACCGTGGAATTTGGAACTGGGCCAGAAGTTTCCACGCGTTTGGTGGCGAACTTGTACGTCTGAGATCTGCATCTCAGGAGGAGGGGTATCCATTGATTGTTGCAACCCTCCGTTTGGAAGCCAGCGACATGGAGGCATGGACGGCATGGCTTTGGCATGTTTTAGGCGCGGAGATGTGGCTGGCATAGCATGCTATTGGCACGGTGGTGCGGATGGCATGGTTGGCATGCCTTTGGCGCGGAGACATGGCTGGCATGGCATGTCATTGGCAAAACAGTCTAAGGTTCATCCACTGTTTAGAGAGATTGTGAGCGTAACAAAGAGAGAATCGTAATAGTTTTCTTGTTCATAATCCAGAGAAGATATTTTCTTCGAATTTGGTTTCTAGTGTTTTGATCATCAACCCAGCTGCACTAATCAAACCAATCCAATCTCCAAATTACTAAATAATAGGGTTTCACAAACCCAATTCTAACAAGATACGAGCATAACAAATTCATACTAACCCTAACAATGTATATTTCTTTTGATTCATGTTAGAATACGGGCATCCAACTCAAAACCAATTGGAAATGAGTGGAGAGGCCCTAAGGATTATAAACCGCAGGATCTTAGATTTCCCAGCAATGTGGGACTAATAATCTCAACACGCTCCCTCACGTGTAGTCTCGTTGGGTCTAACACGTGGACAATAAATCGGGCGACGCGGAATAAAGGTGCGGTCAACTGACTCAACACAAATAGCCTTCTCTGATACCGTGTTAGAATACGGGCATCCAACTCAAAACTAATTGGCCATAAGTGGAGAGTCCCTAAGGATTATAAATCGCAGGATCTTAGATTGCCCAACAATGTGGGACTAATAATCTCAACAATTCAAAAAAATTAAAGACTGAATCGTATATCTAGGGTTTACAGATGTTGCGATTAACCTGTAAATTGAAGCTCCAATGAAGAATTGAGATGAAAGTAGAGAGAAATAAGATCGGACTCAGTTTTTTTCTTATAAAGCGAGATTTGGTTGGAGAAGAAGAAGAAGAAAAAAGACTGAAACATAATTTCAAAAATTCTTGGTTTGGGAGATATTTTCTCGTAGGAAATGGGTGCGCGCTTGAGTTTTTTTGGGTGTGAATTTCAGAGTGGAGAAAATCTTAAAAATGAGTCTAGTAGTAGGTTTCACTCAAAAGAATTGACAATTTCACTCAAAAGAATTGACAACGGACTGGCTGAATGGGCCTGTCTACTAACATAAAAACGTCATGTGTGGTCTTGAATCTGGACTTTGTTGGCTTCTGGGTATTCGTCTAGTCGGGTGTTCACCCAACCCGAAAATAATAACAGTAGGGGGAGTAAACTGACTACCAAAGAAATGCACATTCTAACTAGGGGTGCACATACCCTACCCATATCCACCAACCCTACCCTACCCGCCCGTGTTTTAACCGTATCCTATCCTACCCACTATTTGGCGGGTAGGGTAACGGGTAAAGATTTTCTTAACCGCCGTTAGATGGGTAGGGTGACGGATAAAGCTCGAAATTACCCTACCCTACCCGTCTACCCGTCTAATACTGAAAAGACAAAGTAACCCTTGTATTTTTTCTCCTCCTGCCTATTTTTTTGTTATTTTAAAACATAATAGGGGTAAATTACAAAGTAAATGGATTTTCTCTATCGAACCATTTCATCGCTTTTCATTTGAACCATTTTTCTCTGTTTTCATTCGAAGTAGCGAAGTGGTGATTTTCTGCAGAAGAATTGAAGTCTGGGTTTTGAGGGTTTCGATCTGAAGATGTAAGTGTTTATAGATTTCAATTTGTGTTTTGATTTGGGTTTCGTTCTGAGTAATCATCTCCGTCTTCATATGAGTAATCAATTGAGTAATAAGATCTAGGAATTTAGCTGAGAAATTAACATGCATGTTAACTAATTGATGAATTTCTCGTAGAAATTTACTCAAACGTGGGATGGGGAAATGCATGTTAACTGATTGGTCAATTTGGGGAAATTTTATGATTAATTAGTTGTTTTTTTTAGAATTCTTTTTAATGATTGTGTTTCTTGTATTGTTAATCGTTCACTGATTCACTTAGAAGAAAAAATTAAGGTGATAGACGAGATCTGTAGATTTTTGATTCGATGTTTTAGTTTGTTTGAGACAATTTGGATTCTGTAGTAAAACTAAATGATATCCTTTGTGGCTGTTAATAGAGTTTTATAGAATAGAATGAGATTTAGGTATATTGTTGTTCAGAATTTCCAATTTAGAGTTTTAGTTTGTTCGATGAATGTGCAGTCCACCCAGATCTATGAAACAATTACAAATTTTAGATGATTGTGTTTGTCAAAGAAAACAGTAAGAAGGAGTGTCTCATGTTAGACAGAAATAAAGATTATAACATCAATTAGTTGAATGATGGAAGGATTATTTTATCTTAAATTTTTGCGCAAAATGCTGCTACAAGTTTGTGCTATATCATCAACCTTTAGTTCCTGTAATTGTATCTAAAGGCCTCTTGGTTTGATTCCTCCTACAGGCCTCTTGCTAAATTTTGTTTACATAATACTTGAAACCATTCACCTGAGTTTTATTTATGGTCTTATCATAAGACTCTTATGGGTTGCCAGTGACAGTGCAGTTGAAAACACAACCAAAGCAAGAATTACAGGAACAACAAAGATAGATGTAAATGTTGATTTCACTCACAAAATATGTGCTGCTTTGATGCTTCATCCCTTCAGGTTCCGTTATTCATTCTTCATCTTACTTTTATTGTTTTTATCTCAATCATTCCAATGTTATTGATTGGAATTTGCGTTTCTCTTTGTATTTAGGAATTCTGGCAATCCCCTTTCACATATTATTGGGAGGTATGGCATTAACATATCTTTCTGGGTTCTAATTTTGTTTATGTGATGAAAATTTTGTTCAAATTTGTGTTGGTTTAATGGGTGTGATAAAAATGGTGCAGTCCTTGATTCATTGCATCAATTGGTTCTAATTCATCAATCAATTTCTTGTTTGAATTTGAGTTGTTTCGTCGTTTTTATATTCAGTTTCTTGGTTGATTCTTAAAATTTTCATTCTTTTTTTGTTGTTACCCTAGTCTTTGCATTAAGCATCCAAGTGTATTTGGTGGGAGCGAAAAGCTCGATGTATCCTAGGCAACAACATGTCCCGTCAGGGAAATGTTTCACATTAGTTCTCACACTTAGCCTGTGCTTTCTATTCATATCACTTTTTCTTTGCCTTATAACCTCTATTTGTATTGGGAACCTTTTCTCTAGATGCAGTATTCTTCTACAGTAGAAGTTCTACTTTGTTCTCAGGCTTAGTAACTGTTGCAGTAGCATTACTGGTTGCAGTATTCTTTACTGGTTGCAGAAGTGACTAGTGAGGAAGCATGGTTGAGATTACAGAATTGATGTCAACGAGACCTCCTATTCCCTCTCAAGATTCATATCAATCTGTGCAACAAAGGGTCAGTGTTGTTATATCTCCGCCACCTCCACCTCCACCATCTTCTCAACCTGAGGTCAGGGAAAGTATGAAGCGGTACAGAACATCTTCGGTGTGGGAGCATTTCCAAAAGAGTGTTGATGAAGCTGGTATTAAATGGGGGAAATGTAACTACTGTGAAGGTGGTAAATATAGGGATGGTGGTAAGAAGTATGGCACATCAAATTTCAACTGGCATTTGACCAAGTGTCGGAAGTATATGGAGTCACTAGAAGCTGCGCAGTTGGACTCTCTCGGTCAGCCTAGCAATCTGGGAGATCAGCAGCAAACAGTTGGCGTTACGTTCTGTCAAGATGGATGTAGGAGAGCCTTGATAAAGTTCATTATCACAGATGAACAGTCTTTCCGAATGGTTGAAGGAGAAGGATTTATAGCATTTTGTAGATATCTTGAGCCGAGGTTCAAACTTCCATCGCGGATGACCGTCTATCGTGATATCTGTGGACTGTTTTTGAGTGAAAAAGCCAATTTTGTGAACTATTTCAAGTCGAACAAGGTTAGATTTTGTCTCACAACCGATACATGGACATCCATTCAGAACTACAACTACATGGTGGTTACTGCCCACTTCATCGATGACCACTGGAAGTTACACAAAAGAATAATATGTTTCTGTCATATTACTAGTCATGGAGGTGAGCATATTGGAAGAGCATTGGAGAAATGTTTGATAAAGTGGGGTCTTGAGAGAGTGTTCACCATCACGCTCGATAATGCATCTGCAAATAAAAAAGCAACTGAATATATCCAAGAGAAAGTTGTAAGTTGGGGATCGTCAATTGTAGGAGGTAAACATTTACATGTAAGGTGTGCTTCCCACGTATTAGCTTTAGTTGTTAAGGATGGGTTGAAGAAATATCATACTTCAGTGAGCAGAATCAGGTCGGTGGTTAAATACGTCACGGCCTCTCCTGCTAGAATGAAGAAATTCTTAGATGCCTTATTTCTTGAAAGAATGGAATACAAAAAGGGATTAGTGTTAGACGTGAAAACAAGATGGAACTCCATTTACTTGATGTTGGATGCAGCAGAAAAATACGAAAAATTCTTTATAAGGCTAGGACGATCTGATAAATCATTTCGTGAGAGGTTTATCTTCGATATTCCCGATGAATCAGTAATTGGTGTTAATGTTGATGATATTGACATTACTGATTTTCTTGATGAAATGGAATCCAGTTCTTCTGATTCTGATGCTGATGAAGTTCCCTTATCTGGTCGAAGAAAATCCAAGAAGAAAAAGCCTCGCGTGCATGCTCCTGAAAAGTATGACTGGGCTAATGCTCGAGTCCTAGTTCAGTTTCTACAGTTATTTTAAATTTCATTCTCTGTAATTATCAGCATGATTATATCCATTTGATCAAATATCCCTAAACTTGATATTGCCTAACACATTTCACCACTGATTAGTTTTAGTAATCTTAAAACATTATTACTTTAGTAATCCCTAAACATTATTACTTTAATTATATTCCTTATTTTAATTATCAGCATGAGTTCTTCGATTACTCTTTTCATACATGTAATGCTGTAGTACATATTGTCAACATCCTACTGAAACATCCAGAAGGTCATGACCCTATCAATTTTTCTGCATTTCCACGCTTCAAAGTTCTGTAACTTTACATTTTTCTTCTCAACTTCTCAAAGTTTTGTGTCTAACCATTTCCACTTTTGGGTACTACATAAGATCCAATTATTATCTAATTTCTCAGAAACTTATCTGAGCTTTCTGTTTGTTCTCTTTTACTTTGGATTTCGTGTGTAAGTTTTTCTCAAAACAAAGACAATTAAACCCAATAACGTCGATCTCTTTTGTTTTTTTTTCCTTTGTTATTTTCAATAAATCTATCTCTTAATTTGGATCTGGGGTATAATATTTTGTCCACAATTATCATGGTCCTCCTTTTGTCTTCAATCACTCCTTGTGGTGCAAGGATGCACCTTGCACCTTTGAATCTGCCTGATACATCAGTCACATAAAAAATAATATAAGTTTCAGAAGTATGAATATTACTAGCCACAGTACAATAAGCCGTATTACTGCCATCCTCTTTAGCTGCTTCAGTTCGTGTCTTCTCCTTTTCTTTTGACTTGCTGACTGTCATAATATGACTAACAATCTGGCTCGCCGTAGACTTTTAACATGGTTTTATATTCTCAAAAACATTCTGATACCTTGCTTTCCAGACAAACCCAATAGTGATGGCACAAATGTTTTCCCGGTTAACATCATCATGACTGATTTTTTATTTTTTTTGAAACCAACTTTGAAAGGTAATAAATTTAGTTTTAACTCTATTTATTTTGTATGGCAAGCACTTCCAAACACTCCTTACAAACTCACATTTCATGAAGAGATGATCAATGTTTTCTATTCCAGAGTTGCACAAAGCGGAACTGTTGTCAATATTGCTTAGAATCCTGTGGATTCTATCTTCCACCGACAGAATGTCATGAAGACACTTCCAAATGATTAATTTTGTGCATAACACTCATTTTCCATAGCTTAGTCCAAGAAATTGTACTAGTGACAGAGCTGATTGAACAGTTAGCATCATTATTCTCACACAAATTTTTATAAAGGGAACCAACTGTGAATTCCGAGTGATCGAAGACAATTAAACCCAATAACATCGATCTCTTTTAAAGGTGCACCCTTAAAATAGTTGCTGGCATTCCTCAAGTGTGATATCCTTGATCATCTTACTTCAGTTAGTTCTCAACTGATTGCTTCTTTAGATCAAGCCCGTATTGGTACCATAATATTTAGCCATCTGTAAACATTTTTATATTTCTTAGTTCATAATATTTAGCCATCTGTAAACATTTTTTTGCTTACGAGTTAATATGATCTGTATATGAAGTTTCTATAACAATTAAAACTGTTTCTACAGGTATTTTTTGAAGCCACTGTTGAGTTTTCTGGTTCTACGTATGTCACTTCGCATACATTTTTCGTGGAAATTTGTGATGTACGTGGAGGGTTAAAAGAATGGCAAAATGCTCCTCATGATCCTCACTTAAGCCATATGGGTGAGAAGATGTTACTTAAATACAAGAAGTATTGGGGTGAGCATAAGAACATGAATCCTATATTGTTTATTGATGTGCTTCTTGACCCAAGAGAAAAAGAACGTGGACTGCAAGTAATACTAGAAGACCTGATTGTGCATGATATTCCTTGGATGAAACAAAGATTGGTAAATAATTGGTTAGATGAAGTGCAAAAGGATTTTAATGAATTATTCACAGCTTATAAGGCAGAATATATAGGTGTAGGAAGTGTGTTAGCCTCGTCGGAGTCCGTAGGTGATACTGGTGGTAGTCCTAGTCACCAGAGTTGTAGTTCTAGTTCTACGTCACATAGAAAGAGAAGACATAAGGCCCATAGAGAAGAAAGTAAAACCCAGTTATCTATAACGGAGGATGTTGACAAATCAGAGGTGGAAAGATACTTATCGGAACAGATTTACTCACCAACAAAAGACAACAAAAATGGTTCGAAGTTTGATATACTCACTTGGTGGAAAAGCAATGCTGCAAGATTTGATATTCTATCACTTATAGCAAGAGATATACTTGCTATTCCCGTCTCTTCAGTTGCAAGTGAATCTGCTTTCAGTACTGGAAAGCGAATACTTGGTCATTTCCGAAGTTCTTTAAAACCCCGAACTGTGGAAGCATTGATTCTCCTACAAAACTGGTTAAGGACACCGATTGATATGGATCCATCTACATTTGGAGCTGAAGAGAAGGAGGATGACGTCTTAGAGTCAGGTATAAAACTTTCCTACATTTGGGTTTCCTTACTCTTTTGTTTGCTTTTCTTAATTTGTCTTCACTATGTTTGCGAAACGACTTAGTTGGCATTTTATTTATCTGTCTGTATCCATTTGTGCTTCTTTATGGGAAGTACTGGTGGAAGTTTGAATGTTGTTTAGAACTTTCCATTTCTAGTCAAGGAACTTGCATGTTAAACGGTTGTAGCTACTTAGCAAACTGAAAGCACGAATGCTGTTTAGAACTCTATCCATTCTTAGCCAAAGAACTTGTTAAATGGTTGTAGCTACTCAGCAAGCTGAAGAATCTTTAAATGAGAGTAATTTGTGGATGTTGGTATTATTACTTGATGTTGGTATTATGACTGAATCATGTTGTGATATTACTTGACATTGTGACTGAACCAAAAGTCTGAACTTGTTGTGATATTGTGTTCCATAGTAGGATGTTGTGATATCTCTCTTCTAACAGATACAGAACTTGTTGTGATATTACTTGATGTTGGTATTATGACTGAATCTAACAAGAGATAACTTGTATGCAGATTTATTTGGTGATCTTAGTACTTATTCCATCATCGTAGATGATGATTGAAGAAGAAGGTCAATATGAATAGCTTTTGGTGATGATACTGTTATATGAAGAACAAGGTCACGTGAAGAACATGGAATTGGGTTGGGATTCATCGTCTATTTCAAAAAGAATACAACTCTTTTCTTGAGAATACTTTTGTTTGTACATTTTTTATGGTTATGCTTTTGTTTCTAAATTCATCGTTGGTCTATTAGCAGTACCATGGACCATCATTGATGTGTTTCGCATGTCCATTGTTAGACATGTTTATACTTATGGTTGAGGCTCTGTTGAGATGGCAGGAGCAGGCTTGAGCTGCTGCAATGGTAATGTTGGTGCTTGAAGTGGTTTCTGCCATTGGTTACAGGTAAGGAATTATGGAAGCATCTTAGATGGATCTGAAATGGGCACTGTAAAGAAGCAGCAGAAGATGGTGGTTACAAAAGGAGCTGAAATTTTGTATTACAGGTGATATAGACGGTTATACCCGCCACCCTACCCTACCCGACCCGCCACAGAATGCGTTGGGTAGGATCTTACCCGTTTAATGGCGGGTAGGGTGGCGGGTAAAAATTTTCTTACCCGCCAGTAAACGGGTAGGGTGGCGGGTATAGGCCATATACTACCCACCCTACCTGTTGTGAAAGTACCCCAGACGTTAGGCAAAAGATCAAAATTCCCCATTCCGTTACTTTTACCTATAATAGTCAAAATGGGGCATTTTGATAACTTCTGACCGGTCAACTGTGCTGTGAAATGTCTTTTTTGCCCTTGTACAGATATACCGCCCGACATGATGTCACATGTGTGCTAATAAATTCATAACACGTGTGCACTGCAAACGTGTGACACGCGTGCAATCTAATCTGGCGACACGTGGAATGTGATGGACACGTGGAATCTGGCTGACACGTGGGTTGGGACACCTGTACCACACGTGTGGTTCGTACGAATTATTCAATTCTTATCTTCAACTAAAAGACGTGTTTGTTTACACGTGAAACCAAAATACCAGATTGATAC
Source organism: Papaver somniferum (assembly GCF_003573695.1). NCBI lineage: Eukaryota > Viridiplantae > Streptophyta > Magnoliopsida > Ranunculales > Papaveraceae > Papaver > Papaver somniferum. Next base: position 2,422,568 of record NW_020623156.1, read on the forward strand.
AGAGAGACAGAGAGCGATCGAGAGACAGAGAGAGACATTGAAAACGGGGAAGAATAGTGAAATTGCAGATCGAGAAGATAGATGAGACGGAGAAGATAAGAATCGTGTTTCTTAACCCAGTGAAGAACAGGTAACTTTTAACCTAATTTTGTTTTACGATTTAGGGTTTTCGAAACCTTGTGAAACTGTTAACTGCGATTAGGTTTCAGAGAAACAAAATTGGGTTTTAGTGAATCAAATTTAGGGTTTCAACAAATCTAATTAGGGTTTGAATAACCAGAAATTGGGTTTTAGTGAATCAAATTTAGGGTTTCAATAAATCTAATTAGGGTTTGAATAACCAGAAATTAGGGATTATAATTTTGGGTTATTGAATTTTTAGCAGATTATTTAGGGGGTTTTCCATTTTTAGTCATGTTCTGTGCGTGAGAATTTCAGTTGTGAATTTTGGTTAAGTGTGAACATGATTCTTATCTATCAAATAATGAAGGTCATCATTCCAAATTGATTCTCTTCTGAAGAAGAAAAAAAATCTTCAATATGTTGTTGCTGTTGTTGATGAGGGAACCCCATAAAATGAGTCGGATAATGTTGAGGTATCATCTGATGAGGGATCTCCATTGCTGTGGTTGTTGTTGCTGTTGTGGATCAGTAATGTTTGTTACTTGCTGCTGCATCATTCATTTTTCGACTTGCATATCTTTAACTAATAATTACTCCTTGATTGTGTTGTAGTCTTTACTTGGTTTCAATTTGCATATTAACTTGAAAGTGTTGGATACAAAATTGCTTCCTCTTCCTCTTTTCATTATTTGAAAGTGTTGTAGTGTATGTGTGTATTACTTGGTTTAGATAACTGATTATTGTTTCATTTTTGTTAAATATTTCAGAATGGGTAGTGAGGATAGGAATTTCTGGATTTGTGATATAGGACAGAGGTTTAAGGACCTTTATTGTTTTGGTTGTAAATCTGGTACCAGTGGAGAAGCTTTCATGGCTATGCTAAAGAGCAGGTTGGTGAATGAACAGGGTATGAATTCTACACTAGAACTTTTTTTATTTAATGATGATGATGGGAATCCATATGATAAGTGTGAATAAGATGAGATATTTATTTCATTTTGGAATAAAGGGAAACTAGATAAAGACAATTTGGTAAGACTGTGGTTCACTATAATTATTCCTACAATTAGACATTGGGGTTTTGTTAGGGATATTGCTAGTGTTAGTGAGGTAAGTGGTATGACTAATTTTATGAGTCCAGTGAAGAAGAAAACTGTTAGTAAAAGGGTTGAGGTTGGGAGGAGTCCAAAACTTAATAAGACTGCTAGTGTTAGTGGGCTAAGTGAAATGAGACCAACAAGACTTGATTTTGTGCATGAAAACCCAGTTGTTTCTACAGAAGTATCTGTTGCAGAAAACCCAGTGCATGAAGCCCAAGTTAATGCTACACAAGCATCTGTTGCAGAAAACCCAGTGCATGAAGCCCAAGTTAATGCTACACAAGCATCTGTTGCAGAAAACCCAGTGCATGAAGCCCAAGTTAATGCTACACAAGCATCTGTTGCAGAAAACCAAGTACAGGGGAATGAAGATTATGACCAGGTGAATTTACCTAATCTACAATCAGATGACTGTCATCCTAATGATAGGCCTGATTTTTTGTTTGAGGAACATAATGAGGAAGAGGTAAGTGGAGATGAAAGTGAAGAGGAAAGTGAAGATGAAGAAACACAAGAAAATTACAATTATGAAGATTGGGTTTCTATGTGTGCTAGAGGTATAGATATTGATAATGAGACTGATGATTGTAATGGATATTTCAATGTAGGTGGGTTTTATGAAGAGCAGAGTGCACCAGTAAATGCTACTCCAGATGAAGAAGTTCCCAGATATGATGTCACTCAAGAGGAAGAAGCTAAGTGGAAAAAATATTTTGGTGAGCATTTAAAAGAACCACAGCGTCTAGAAATGATAAATGAAGATGTTCCTGAGGTTTTACCTGGTGAAATAAGTAGTGGAATGGCTTTTGGAAACATGCAAGAATACAAGGATCATTTAAGGGAATATGCAGTGTTGAAACATAGGGATTTTAAGGTGAAGAAAGCAGATAAGAAGAGACACTATTCTTATTGTTCTTACAAGGATACCCAAAATTGTGCTTGGATGGTGAATGCAAGAAAGTTACCAGATGAAGACGATCCAACAGTCACAGTTAGAGAATGCAACACAGAACACACCTGTAAGAATCCGAATGAAGACTACAGCAGGAAATGCAATGCAAAATTTGTAGCCAAGTATTTGTTGAAGACAATGGATGTTGCTTCACCAGTGGACAAGGCAGCTGATATAGCTAACAAGATCATTAGACCTCGGTTGCAAACTGACATACCAAAATGGGTTGCTAATAATGCAAGGGTATGATTTTGATGATTCTTTTGATTCCCTTGTGTTTGTTTATTTGATTACCTTGTGGTATGTTGGAAATGCTAATTTATTTTTTGTGTGTACACAGAAATTGGTGCTAGCAGAAAGGAATGGAACATTTGAGAGTTCTTACACAAAAGCACCACAATTGGTCACAGCTGCTACTTCATTGAACCCAAATGGCATTGGTCATTTCAGTTGGTCCAAAGAGGGTCAAGATAACAGGTGTGAGAGTGTCATTGTGGCCTATGATGCACAGATCAAAGGCTTTCTTCATGGTTGTAGATTGGTTATTGGCTTAGATGGAGCTCACCTGAATGGTAAGCTAGGTGGTGTGATGCTTTCAGCAGTTGGTATAGATGGCCAGAATGGGGTATTTCCTATATGTGTGATGATTTGTATGAGTGAAACTGAAGAAAATTGGTTTATGATGTTAAAAGAATTAAGAAAAAGGATACCTGATATGCCTGGACTAACCTTTATTTCTGATAGAATGAAGGGCATTCTTGAATCAGTAAAAAGATTGTTTCCTTTGGCAAATCATAGATACTGCCTAAGGTAGATTTTTTTTTATAATTGATTAATGTTTGCCCTTTCTTTTGGAAATGATTAATGTTTTCCCTTTTTTTCTTTCCAGGCATTTATACAAGAATTTCTTAACCAAGGGATTCAGAAATCCAAGACTCACACACCTTCTTTGGAAGGCTGCAAAGGCATACAAATATCATCACTGGGAGGTAAGAAATGTTTGGTTATAATGAATGTTCATTCTTTCAGTCAAGCCTTATTGCATTAAATGAATTAAGTTAGATACCTATTTTCTAGGAGGCCATGCAAGAAATTGCAGAGATAAGTTCAGCTGCATATCAATACCTGATTGATGCAGAGCCTAAGTCTTGGGCAAGGTCATGGTTTCCTCATGATGTTGCTTGTGAGCACATCTACTCTAACTTTTCAGAAAGTTTTAATAACATGGCTCTGAAATTTAGAGACAAGCCTCTCACTCAATTGATCGATATGTACACACATTTGGTGATGGTGTTGTTTTCAAATAGAAGAAAGCTTGCTGCAACTTGGCAAGCTGGTGACCTTGTTCCTGTTGGGAAAGATCTCATTAAGGTGATGTGTGATCTTAGAGGTAACTATGAATGTGATCCTTCTATAGAGCGCAAAGTGTATGAGGTTACTAACAAAGCTACTAGCAAAGTGTTTGTTGTTCGGGTGGAAGAAAAATCTTGTACATGTCGACAATGGAAATTGAGGAAGTTCCCCTGCATACATGGTGTAGTTGCATTGTTTAAATTGAATCCTGATTGGTCCAAGTGAGTAAATTTACTACACCTAAATAGTTGAATGTGGTTATGCAATAAATGTATGATGAGTGATTGGATCAATTATGTGTGCAGGTACTGCAGTAAATACTACACAGTAGACTACTATAGGACCACCTACTCATGGTCAATAACACCATTGGGAGACATTGATGAGTATACCAATAAGGTTTGATAACCATAAATTTATTTCAAATGCTTTAACTTTTTCCATTGTCTGTTTTCAAGTATTCTTGTCTTGAGAATCTTTTCAATTAATAATATTATCTACTTTTGTCCTTTTACTTTATTGTATTATTATTTTTTCATTATTCTCTAGATCTGTGCATTTAAAGTATACTAACCCTAACCTATTTTCTTTTGCAGACTGGTATCAAGATTATACATCCACACAGATTGAGAGATAAGGGAAGACCTTTTGTCAAAAGAAAGAAGTCCTGGTATGAGAAGAACAAGCCGCGCAAAAGAGTAACAAAGTGCAGTGTATGTAAAGGTATTGATCATAACATTCTAACCTGTCAAGGTCCTCCAGTTGGATCCAACCCCAAGAAGAAAGGAGTGAGAATGGAGTGTTCTGTTAATGGGGAAGAGTTATGTATTACTGCTGCACCAACAAAGAATATGAGGAAGGCCTTGTCTGCACCAAATACTGCATCAACATCTGCATCAAAGAAAGCAACATCATCTGCATCAAAGAAAGCAGCTGAGGTACCACCATTGTCGAAAGGAAAAACTGCATCAACATCTGCATCAAAGAAATCAACAACATCCTCCTCCACTGCAACCAAAAGGAAGGTAACACATCCATCTACTTCTTCTACACCTTCATCTGCCTGTTTTAACCAGACTTATCATGGTACTGTTAATATTTCTAGCCAAACAATCAACATTTCTGAGCCACCATCAAAAAGGGTTAGAAAGCCTAACTCTAAATATCAGTAATATCTGAGATAGTAGTACTCAGTTCTGTTTTATAAATGTTGACAATATTTTGTTACATTGCTTTTGTTTACATACATTAACTTCTAATTCTGCACTTTACCTTCACTTTGTCTTTAAACTGTGCACAAATTTGATCTTCAGAATTATAAGATTGCATTTGTTTTTCCACAAAGATAGCATCAGACACCCATTGGAAATCTTCACATTTTTTGCATTTTAGGTAGCCAATACCATAATTCCATGATGTTTGAGCTATGTTTAACATCCTCACCTTAGTTGAATTGAATTTGGGGTTGATACAAGGAGTATATGACCAAGGAAAATCAGCAAATTTGTGATCACCAACACAAGCTTTACAACCTCCTTTGTACTGAGGTGTCATGGTTTTAATAACATCATCAAACCATTCGAAGTATGGACACATAGGATTAGAGCAATAGAAGAATTTATTCCCTGAATTAGCACCTTCTTTGACCTTTAAAAGTTTCCGAATACCATTACAAGGAACTAATTTACACCTACTGTAGATCCAAGGACAATCAATTGATTGATGATTATTTTCGTTGCACATCTCACATTCCTGCAAATTAAGTAAAAATTAAAGTAAGATGGATATGTACTCACCCCTTAACTATGTTCTTCTTTGAAAAAATCTTGAAATTGCTCTTACCATTTTCATTTTCTCACTTGAGCTAGCAGACATTTTGAAGGAAAAAAAACCAATATAGTGATTTAAGGTTGTGAAAATTCCCCATTTATGTAAGTCAGGCGAGACAAGAAACCGACCGTTATTACAACGGTCGGATTTAAAACGGTCGAAATCTGTAGCCGCTGATTTGAACTCATGCGACACGTGTTGCAATCCTAGATTGTAGGACACGGTGGTCATTCTCTTAAAAAAAAAACCCATTGTTGTAAATATAACAACCAAATCTCCAGCCGTCCAACTAAAAGAATAGCCACGTGTCGCAATCCTATTTAACAGGACATGCTGGTCATTTTAGAAAAAGAAACATCCAAACGAGTAAATATAACCACTTCATCTATGACCGTCCAATTTTAGTCTAGCCACGTGTCGCAATCTAACTAAATGTGGCACATGGTTAAGTAGTCACGTGCTTGTGGGGTATTTTGACAGAAGGGTATAAATGATATTTATTTACACGTGTGGGTCCACACGCTTACTGTTTTGACCACTTAACCATGTCAGACGGAAAACATAACAGATTGGGGCATTTTGATTCCGTTTTGGGGCATTTTGATCTTTTGTTTAACATCTGGGGCATTTTCACAACCTTGTAGTCCAAATTGGGACATTTTGCCATTTAACCCTAAATTACAAGTACAAGGAGAAGGAGTTAACTGACCGAGTGAGTGTGAGAGAAACAACCAAAGAAGAAGAAGAAAAAAAGAGTTACCATCATAGGAGGGTAGTCGAGTTTTCTACCACTCCGACATGACAAGATGAATAACCCTAAAACAGTATCCAGTTTCTGTAATCAAGTTGTAAAAAAATAATTTACAATGACAAATCATCATGCAAAATATAATTTCTGCTTAATTGCTCTTATTAACATTATTATGGTTAGCAGGGATTCCAGTGAAAGAAACTCTTCCAAATCCCAAATGGGCAACTTGATAAAATTCCAACCATACTCTTTCAGCTTCAACTCTAGCACAAAAGTGCTCCCCATTAACATTATTATTCCCAATTGGAATCTCAATATTCCCTTCTACCGAGACCAATTCCTTTCCTCCTCTACTACATTTCTCAACTCCATCAATAATCACACCATGAGGAGGAGGTGGAGGAAGAGAATTTTTATTTCCTTTGCCGCCTTTCCTCGTCTCTTTTTTCTTTTCTTTTAATACACATTTCTTTTTGATCAATCTCAAACCTTTTCTTCCCATTGTAAAAGGTACCTTAACTAAGGTTAATGTGAGAAAGTTTAAAACTGCACAAGGGCAACAACAAATTGCAACAAAATCAGCAACAACGGTTGCACTACATGACTTACAAGTTTGCCCTGAACATTCAATGTTTAGATCTGATACTCCATCATCATGGACTGGGTAACGGCTTCTGCTAATTTTCCTCAACCCCTTGGCTGATCTTGTTGACGATCCCTCGTCACTACTAGTTCTTTCTAAGCTACTAGGAACTTGACTAGGAGATGGGCTTTCTACCATTGCAAATTCCTGCAAAACCCAAGTCTAGAATATCAGAAATATGTTGTACAATTTATAGTGTATGTAAAGTGATCATGATTGTAGAGAGATACAATTACTGGAATGGAATGGAGGAATATGAACCACAACCCACCTCTTTGTTGTTTATTATTCCCGGCCGCACACTTTTTGGCCTTACTCGTGGAATACACTTCCTACCACCGTTGTCCGGATACGCTCTAAATGTTCAGTGACAGTGATGATAACTTCATTCTTGTTCTGAAAATAGAGAAAGACGACTCGTTAATGTTTTATAATTAATGTGATACAAATTGAAAGAGTTTTATTGGTGTGGTGGACAAAAGCAAAATACAAAGATTATCCATTTTTAAGACAAAAGGGAAAAAGGGGACCATGTTCCGATTTGATGAATGTTAGTAAGTATAATAGCACACCAATCATACACATCTCTTGACTTGATTTTTGGCTTTGCGACAGTTATCCCCAATGGAATCATCATGAACCATTCATGACCTCTCAGCCTCAGGACCAAAATAACAAAACAGATTCCCTCTTCTTCTTTTTTCTTTTATCTTGTGATTGGATGATTTCTCTAGTTATGGACTCAGTTAGTCACTTGATGAGAGGAATATAACATATGCCGCAACCAAATATCTGAACAATGTGAGGATGATATTCATGATCCAAAAAAATATGCTTTTTTCAATACTAAAGCTTAATGCTTGGATGACTGAGGGAGAATGCAATTTTTCCGAGGATATATCCCATGTGAGAGAAGCGGTGAGACACAATTAAAAAAAAATTCTACGCCTAACGATATACTCATTGCTCAAACCACCACTGGATTTTCTTATGAATTTATTTTCGGAAAAATCCTTCGGCTAATCTAAAATAACTCTTTCTGCAAAGATCCACTTATGCTCAGTAATCAGTAATTTAAGACGAATGAAGCAAAATCTCGAGAAAAAATAATCCAATTGTGGTTCGGAAATGATTCTATCATTGTAACAAGTAACGGGCTAAAGGGATCCCAGTTTTGTCACACAAGAATTTTCTTGGTCAATCTAGCATTTCTTTTTGTTTGGTAAATTTCTACCGTAAAAAACACAGTTCCAGAGGAATCAATGCAGCAGAGGCAGAGCAGGGGCAATTTTAATCTATCATTGCCAACTTTCACTGCTAACTTTTTCGGTAAAAACAGCAGAAAAGTTTGGAGGGACAAACTTTTTCTAGCAGTTGGAACTTGGAACAGTTTTCAGAAAGTCAGATCTCCTGAAATATGGTTTAGTTACTTACAACTCAGGTAAAACCAAAAAGACACCAATACCCCTTAAATGACAGAATCTTAAACCAACAACAAGTTTCATGCTTCCATTAACAATAACATATTTTCCATCAAAACTAAAATAAATTAATTGACAGTAATATAAAACCCCCAATTCCTGACTATTTTAGCATACAAGAATCAAACAGAGTTACCACGGTAAGATTCAATCCAATATTCTTGATTTTGATTGGAAGTAGAGGGTTAATGAATTCGTATTGGGTTCAAACTTGGACCTAATCTCGTGGATTAATTCAATCAATAATCTTGATTGCTGATACGAAAACTGTGTACTGTGTAGTTCTATCGATCCACTGAAATAAAATCTTGATAATTAAATCTGCATTTATAGAAAATAAAAACTTACCTGAATGAGTAGTAATTGAGAAATAACAAAACCCAGATTTTCTCCCACTTCTGCAAGTTCTTAGAAATGGAAAGAAACTGATCCAAATGTGAGAGACAGAAAGACAGACTTCAATAGTTAATGATTCTTGAAGAAAATGACGATGATGAAGATGAAGAACTAGTTCTTAATTTGTTTTCTGAATCTAGCATATATTATCCTCACTTCATTCAAACTTGCACACTTTCTCTCTCTGTATTGAATTTGTTGTTTTTCTGGATGGGGAAGGGGTTTATATTCCATCCATTTATTTGTTTAGTTACAGGCTCTGCTGTAGGAGTAGTGGATGAAGATGAAGGGTTTAATATTTTTAGTAGATTAATTAATTCTTTATTTAATGTAAATTAATTACATTATTTTTATTACTAATTTAATGCCTTCGTCATCATCATTTCCCGATGACAGCGAATATTGGAAATTGTCTAACCCGACTTTTTTTAACTTCCCCAGCCGCTGGATTCAGTTTACACGTGTCAGAGAGACATGAAAAATCTACTGACTTAATTTTTTTCATTTTAAAAAATAAGATGTCACATGGAGAGACAGGGTAAAAAATTAATAAAACTGAAGGAAAAAAAAAAAAGGGATAGAAAACATAAACATTAAGCCCCAGTAAATACGTTCATGTGCAAGCACATGAGATATTCGATTGAGTGGTATATTTTGGGGTGAGGGTAAATTTAATTGAAGTCAACTTTTACTGACTCAAAAAAGATTTTTTTTTTCTCTATGCTACTGGCGATTTGTGATGATGAATGGATGGAAAAGTGTTCTTGGCGAAATGGGAAAAGGAGAAGAACAGAATAAAGAAAGACAATAATATTTAAAGCTGGACAGAAAAAAAAAATTGCAGCATACTGCTTGGTCTCAGTCAAGGCCGTGTAAGTTCACTCTGTTTCTACGTGGCAGCATTTATGGGAAACAATGTGCTGCCCAGACACAGAGAGATGCTTTCAAAATTCAATCTAAAATCGCCATATATGAACCTTTAAACCGATCTTTATATACTTTTTTTTGTGATCGGCAATGAATTCGATACTTATGGGTTCCGAACTCAGATCGCTGGCATCATTACCCAATAAATTTATCACTATATTATGGTTATATCAACCTGATCTGATAATATTAAACATGTTATTTCCAATATAAAAATATGATCCAACTTCTTCTTTTCAAGAAATTTTGGCTATATAGTTTTTTTCTGGTTTCCGTTTGCTTTTATATTTCCTAACGTATACAATGAGTGACAAAAATAAGGAAAAAAAATATTGAAAAAAAAAAAACAGTTAAAGCTCCAAACCATGATGGCCATGAACTAACACCGTGGGGTTACCGCCTTACCTGCGCAAAGAATCCCAACCTACCAAACCAGGCAACTAGTCTTGGTGGGCTACTAGCTAGAATGGCGTTGACTCCATGATTGAAAAGGTACAAATTTATTATATATCTGACGTGTATGTGATGGTACATATCAATTGAAAGTACTGAAGTGTAGGACCAAAATCATTTGCTGAGGTCCTACTTACCAACTGCAATATCTAACCATAATAGGGTCCGTGGATGATGGAGATTGGAGCCGAATCTCATCAGTTCAAATTGTTCAATCAATTAATGAAAAACATAAACAAAAAATTAGTGTTAATCCTTTCCTCTAACTTTGTAGGTTAACTCAATAATTTTGAGAACCAGACAGAATCTATCAACTATGGAAGGATCCCACACCACAGATAAGCATGGTTGGTATCAATTTAATTAAGATAAATCAGTACTCTCATCGAATCATGATTATGGTTAATGAATTCCAAGCCTGTTGTTCCCTGAAATTGCAGTTGCTGCTAGGTTGTACTTTAAAAAAAAAAAAAAAACAAAAAAACAAAACAAAAGAAGGAAACTGGATGGAATTTCATCTGTTTTTGGAAAAAAGATACTAATATTTTTCAGTTTAACCCATTTTTAAGTAAAAATGAAAAAATGGCATTAAAAAAACCGAGACAATATTTCTAGATAGGAGTATCCGTATAGTAGTCTTATTCATCCGCAGCTAGACAATTTTAGCGAAGAAAAAATAGTAGTGGTTATGCTCAATATTAAGCTAAAAGCTAAGAAATTTGATAACAGCTAATAAATAGTGATGCACTCATTAAAACATACTATAAAAAATGATCAAAATTTCCAGTATCTTTTTCTAATACGAGTATAAGAAAGGTATCTTTGGAGAATCTTGGGTCTTGACATTCTTTCTTTTACAATTTCTTGGGATTTTTGTAAGGAAATCTTGAAAATAGATGATTTCTTTCTTATTTATATAAGAACTAAAATAAAATTAGTTGTCGTCTGGTTATACACTTTGCGCGTAGAGATGTCCATTTCAAAAGAGCTGTATATATTTTTCTAGCAAACGTATTATCATCAGGGGCGTAGGCAACCACATGCAAGGGTGTGCAGTTGCACCCCTTGGATTTCCAAAACCGGTACTACTCCAGTATTTTTCAAGGCAAAAAACTGAAGAAAAAAATGTATTTGCACCCCCGGAATCTTAACATTTGCACCCAACCCCAAACGAAAATACACCCAACTAGCATCTTTGACTTTGTCCCATGTACGTTCGGATCAGAGACCCATTGCCCATAGAAAGAAACCAAACACAAAACTCTCTTTACTGATTAGAGATATTTCGTTCTTCAGAGTTTGGATTGTATATTTCTAGTGTTGCTGATCGTTGGGTAATTGGGTTCTTGTAAATTACCTGATCTGGTTACAGGTACCTTATGGCTTCTTCTCTCAATCCAATTTTTAAGTTCTGATCAAAATTAAAAATATGGTTCATGTTAAACTTTTGGGGGTTTAGTTTAATTGTCTTGTATGGAAAGTAAACAGATTGGATATTTGTTATTCTTATGTTTAATCAAAGTATTTGGTTCAATTTGATTTTGGAGATTTTAATCTAAATCTAAAATTAGGGTTTATGTTAAATTTTGAGGGTTTTAGTATTAATTTGTCTTGTTTGAAAATTTAAGGGATTGGGTATCTGTTGTTTCTTCTGAGTAATCTAAACTAGTGTTTAATCACTTTTATTCAGTTCAATTTCATAATTAGTGTTGTGTTCTTAATTCATGTTTCATGGTTTAATAAATTTATCTTCATCTTTGTTCAGGAATATCAATGGATAAGTTTGTGATTAAGAGAAAGAGAATACCAGAGGAAAAATTCCCTTCATCTTCTAGTACTCTTGAACCACAACAGGTACCTTCAATAACTGAAGTACCCTCATCTTCTACTTCTCCACAACAAGTACCTTCAATAACTGAAGTACCTTCATCTTCTACTGCTCAAGGTCCAGAAGTACCTTTTGATGCCCCTGTTTCTAATCCACAAATAATTTCCATTATTATAAATGAGTTATCGATCTCGGATCTTCCAACAGACCCTGCAATGAGAAAGCCAATCTCGAGTTATCATCTGAACGATCAAGATAAAGTCCGAAGAAATTATACGCCACTGATTATCATCCTCATCATTAATAATATTTTCTTTTGTTTTTTTTCCCTTTGAGAAAAACTATCTTCAAAAAAAAAAGAAAAAAAAACTATCTTCAGCAGCTTATGATTGTGGATCGCGTTGATGTCTTCTCATCAGGAATCTTTCGTTAGAAACTTAGAGTTTCTGACACAAGGGCGGAACTATGTATAGACGTAAGCCAGCCCAAAGTCGAAAGAAACTTAGATTTTACAAGGGATTTTCAAACAAAAATTGGTTTTCTAAGCATGAAAAAGAGGCTTAAGCCAGCCCAAAATACCAGTCAATTAGTTTTAAAGCCGCCCCACATTCATTTTATAGTTCTCATGTTAAACGATAAGGAAATCCTGGACAAATAAAGTTCTCATGTTAAACGATAAGGAAATCCTCGCTTAAAGGCCTAGACAAATAAAGTTCTCATGTTAAACGATAAGGAAATCCTCGCTTCCTATTGGCCGAAATAGGCCTTTTCTGAGTTTTGTGAAACGAACGTTTTGGTGAGGACAGTTGACAACGTATGATTGGTTTAAAAAGAATAGGAAAAAGATTAAAAAAAAAGGAAACCAAATTCAATTTACCGTGTATGGATTTTGTGGAAATTCAAATTCAATTCGAAAATCAGTAACCTACCAATTTAAAATTAGGATTCAAAGCAACATTAGGAATCCAAAATCTCTTTTTAGGAAAGTATAGAAAACCTAACGGAAAACTTTTATTGGGGAAATTTTTAGAAAATCTAACTGAAAACGGAACCCATAGAGATATTGAGAAACGGAGAAAGACATGAGGAACCTATCGTTCTTGATGACTTGAGCGTCCTAAAAAATTGTATAGATTCATCCAGAGGTGTAAATTGGGTTGTGCCAGCACGAGCACAGCCCAGCCCAACACGTTAAAATTTGAGCCCAACCCAGCATACTGATTTAGTCTAGCACAGTCCTGCACGTTAGTTTTGTTGGATATGCTGAGCTAGCCTAATCGGCACAGTGGCACAACATAACATGCGACATGGATAAGCACGTGGCCCAGCACACCATAACACATTAAGAAAGCACGTCATAACATACATAAAACACTACACAACATAGCACAATTAATAGATCATATTTTGAATATATTTCACAAAAGAGTCTTTGTTTTAGCCAGTTTTTGACATTTTATCATCGTTATGTTGACTTATTTTTATAGCAACACATATAATACATAAATATATTTAGAAAATATTTAGTTTGAAAAACATAAAATAATTGTGCCTTGCACAACACAATATGGCACGGCACAGCACGTTTATTTCCTAGCACAGCATGATGTCTAGCACGACACAACACGACACGCCTTAATATCCAACACAACACAACACAATACGACACGACACGCAACACACTAAGAACGTGACTTCGTGGGCTAGGCTGTGCTGGGCCGGCACGTTTTACACCTCTAGATTCATCCACTTACCGAACATAAAATATGTGTAAGAAAACTAAAAAGAAAGTAAAGTTCTTAAGTTTTATGTTTTGTTCATCAACACTATGCCTACATGTTTCATACTCTTCATCATCACTATCCTCATCATCATAATAACCTGAAGATGGTCGAACCTTATCTTAAGTAGTGTTTCCAATTCTAACCTCGTCATCTTGATTAGGTGAATAATAGCTATATATCCTCATTCTCTAGGGTGAAATTGAGAACATTGTGTTGACAATTAAGATTATTTTGAGCAATTATTTCCTTCGTTTCTAACACAAACCTATTTTTCATCTCAGTTAACTGCTAAAGGGATTCTTCTAAAGAAGGTTTTCGTTCATAAAAAGTTCTAGGTTGCATTTCAGTTTACTGCTGGAGAGGATCTTCTAGAGGAGAAACACTCGTAGTTGCAGCTTGTTTCTTCCTTTCTAACATAAAACTATTTGTGTTCTCAGATAAATGCTTGAGTGACTCTTCTAGAGAAAGAATAGAAGTCGAAGGATCATAATAAGGACTAGTTTTCAACTGTTTAATTAAATCGTCCAAAGACGAGGAACTAGTACTATAACATTCCTTATTTTCCTGATTATATGACATTGGCGCGTGTGGATAGTAATTGGGATCACCATGGTATAAATCATAACCTTCAAAAGATTCGTGTTCCCAACCACTATTGACAGTATGGACATGAAAAAAATATTGTTTATGTTGCTTAATCGGATATTCATTATATTGGCTATTGAATACCAGTCTGACATCCTAACAGCAAAAAAATTATACAGAAGCACAAACAAGGCTAGCCTATTGAATCTAGCAACAAAAAGTCTGATGTCTCCACTTAGATTTTTTCTAGAAAAGCTTTTATTCTTCCGAAAGGCAATTCGTTACAATTTTAGCAAACCTCTCTGGAATCAATCCAAATTAAAGTAAGTTAAATATGACAAGAGAATCTCAAGAGAGCTTACAAACCCCCGCCTCACCAGCAACGTTTCCTTGGGATACAAGGCCGCACGCTCAACTTAGAGTAATCATCATGAACTTCGAGTTAAGCTTAATGGAGAAACCAAAGTGTCTTTTGAACGACTTTCCTATTAAGCTCGTTACTCTATCGCTCTCGTTCTAGTCAAAATTTTATGGCTTAGGTTCGCGTAGGTTACATGTTCCTAAAGCGGGAAAGAAGGAAACTGTGATGAAATATGAGTCCTTATCTTAATTTGGCCAGGTCTTTCCCTGTACTAGAAATTAAAGTCGTATTCAGACCTCAACATATATGCATTAAAAAATCTTCTAGTAAACCCGCTGACAGGAGATTCACGGGTGTTTAGAAAGACTTACCTCCGGTCCCAGATGGGGGATGAACCGCTGAAGTCGACTCGGGCCACCGAATCCTATGTCATAGTACGAACCCGAGAGGCCGAAACAGTATTGTAATTGTCATCCTGCCCTGTGCAGTTTAATATTTAACTACCCTTCCGTATGGCTTGAAAGATAAAATAAAGTCCAATAGTCCAATGTCCAATAAGGAAATTGCAAAAGAAAAATAAAATTAAAAAAAAATAGAAGATTCCTAATACAATTTCTAAATAGAAAATCTAAGGAAAAAAAATCTAAAATAAAATAAAATTTTCTTTTTTTTCTTTCTATTTTCTTTGTCTTTTTGACTCCAAATCTTTAGTTGAACCAAAATTCTTTGCAACTTCTTTTTTTCTTTCGCTCCAAATTCCAAAATCTGTAGTGAAAAGACAAATACCCAAGAACGTAAAATAAAATAAAAAAAAATATGTAAAAAAATCCTAGAAAAATTAAATCTAAAATTCTAAACCCAAAGACAAGTCCGCATCGGCGGTGTCAAAAATTGATGGATTTTTGTACAGTGGTAAGAAAGGTTATCGTTCACTCAGACTTGTTGAGGTTTATTTTACAACTTAATAATAGAAAATACCAAAAAAAAAAAATATATGGTAACAATATCGAGATATATTGGGATTCCGGAATTCACAGATTTTCATATTCTTATGGCTCAACTAATAATTCTAGACATTTAAAGCTCAAATATGAAAAATGCAGGGGTCTAACAACCACACCCAACAATTCGTTTGGCAATCTAAGAGGACTTACTCCAATACACTTTCTAGAGAATCAACTAGACGGTCAGACTCAATCTAGAATAAAGTATATTAAAGAGTTTAATATCTCTAACTCTTAATTCAATCCGCAATCAGCAAATAGAAATCTTCGATCTCGATTGAATAATAGGAGTTATTTGAACGGTACCAAAGACCAATGCTCAAGTATCAATAATTGTAAATCAACAAACCAAGGTTGGATATTCTAATTGATTGATCTTAACGCACAACCTGTGATATTTCAAATATATAACAAAATATAATGCTGAAAAGAAATAACACATACACCAAAATTTTGTTAACGAGGAACCCGCAAATGCAGAAAAACCCCGGGACCTAGTTCAGATTGAACACCACACTATATTAAGCCGCTACAGACACTAGCTTATTACCAATTAATTTCGGACTGGACTGTAGTTGAACCCTAATCAATCTCACACTTATTCATGATACAGTTGCGCTCCTTACGTCTCTGATCCCAACAGGATACTACACACTTGATACCCTTAGTTGATCTCACCCACAACCAAGAGTTGCTAAGACCCAAAGTCGAACACTTGATAGACAAATCTGTCTCACACAGAAAAGTCTATAAGATTGAATAAATCTGTCTCCCACAAATATACCCAAGATTTTTTGTTCCGACTTTTGATAAATCAAGGTGAACATGAACCAATTGATAAACCGCCTTATATTCCCGAAGAACATCCTAGTATTATCAATCACTTCACAATAAACTTAATCGACTAGAGAAACAAGTTATTGTGGAATCACAAACGATGAGACAAAGGTGTTTTTGATTATTTTTCTATCTTGCCTATCGGAGATATAAAATCTCGAGCTAATTATTTCAATTGTACTCAACATGATAGAAACAGAAAGATCAGATCACACAACTACAAAGATAATAGTTGGGTCTGGCTTCAGAATCCCAATGAAGTCTTCAAGTCGTTAACCTACAAGGTCTCGAGAAGAAACCTAAGGTTAAAAGAGAATCGACTCTAGTTATGCAACTAGTAACACACATGAGGTGTGGGGATTTGGTTCCCAGTTGCAAGAGTTCTCCTTTATATAGTTTTCAAATCAGGGTTTGTAATCCAAGTTACCTTGGTAACAAAGCATTCAATAATCACCGTTAGATGAAAAACCTTATTCAACCAAGCTAGTATCTTTCAACTGCTAGATCGAACTTAGCTTGTTACATACAAATGAAATGTATCCTCATTTAGGTTTATGTAACCGTACCTAAACGTGTACACCATGTTGGTTCACAAATAGTTAACCAAGGTTAGCCATATGATTACTCTCATATTAACCTTATTCATATCAAACATAACTAGTTCAAATGACTCAAATGAAACTAGTCAATTGTTATAGAAAACACAATTGAAACCAAATCGGTTTGATTCACTTGAATCAATCATGAACATTATAGCCACAGTTTGAAAAGATTGCATTCCTTATGATTTAAATGTTTAAGTCCATGAACTGAACGATTTGACAAAGTAACCAGCTTAAGTATGCGTATAGGTATGCGTAGTTAAGCAACCGTATTTGAGTTTGTTAAGTTTCCAAACTCAGCAGAAATTTTTGTTTCGAAATTTTCCGCCTGTATGTGTACGGGTACGCATACTTAAGGCGACTAGTTTAGGAGTTTGTAATTCCCAAACTCAGCAGATATTTTCGGTTCGAAAACTTCCGCCAGTATGCGTATGCATACACTTGGTTTCCGATTTGTGGATTTATACACTATTGTGCGAACACACTATATATGATTATATCCAAACATGGTTACATTCTCAATTCTTTATTTTTATATAATGACAATAGCCGTTTTCACACATTATTAGCATCAAATTTTTTTTTCAAGATATCGAAAGAATCATTATCGAAACATTCCAAGACGAAATCAAATGATTGTATCACACAAACCATGTAAGATGTTACTCGGAAATTTTCTCATGATATAAGATGAACTTGGTCGAAGCGAAATCTTACCAACACATATTTCGAGAAATATGTAAGAGAGATATACTCAGATCGAAATCTCAAATGTGTATAGTGAAAACTATATCGTAACACGACTTATGTCTCAATATAGGAGATAATAGAAATAGACTTTCCAAGTGATAGATGAGTTCAAGTCTCCACATAAATTTTATCGAAGAAGTTCCACAAGCTCCCCTTAGTATTTCTTCGTCTTCAAATGATGAACTCTGTGAAATCTAAGCTCAACTACACTGTCTATGTCCTAGTCCGGGACATCTATAAATAAGCTAGAAATCAAGACTTATAGTTTTGATCACTAACATTGACAAACATGCGAGTTCGACCGAGAAGTGATCTAACAATCTCCCACTTTTCTATTTTAGTGACAAAACTATTAATATATATGGATTACAAAATAGATAGAAATTGTAGCTTCTCATCCAAATGCTTGATTTCTTTTGCATCTTCAACGCGACTCGAAATCTTCGTCACTTCCAAGTATTCCATTATCCTAAAGGTTGTAAGTTTAGCATCACAGTTGTTGAAGATCCGTAGCGATAACAATGAGAAAACAAAATGCTCTCAATCATTGTTATATAGTGTCATAGTATTATTACACAACATCAAAGTTCAATTGTATCACAACTTTGACAACAATACTATGGTGATATGTATCACTCCCCCTTAGTCAATACTTCATCTCAACATGAAAACCACCCCCCTTACATAATGATCCGTAAACCATATGTACTTGTAGTATCACACTACACATTAATTCTCCCCCTTTTTTCAATATAAATTGGCAAAGGTACGAAAACTAGTGGGATCCTCATGAAATTTTCACAGAGATAGTTCATGACCAAAAGAGAATACCATATCAACTTATTTAGATGCCATCATAAAGCCGAAGCTAAATGCATTCATCAAGGAGTTTATAAAGATACAAGATAACCCCTAATATTCCACAGACGCACTCTCCACAAAGATTTGGCAATTAAGCACAAGTTCAAAATGAACTCCCCCCATAAAATGTCATTCCCGAAAGAACAACAAAGGCGACCTTACTTTCACAAGAAAAGAACGATTTCTTTGGACAAAATCAAATCACATGAAAACATGAATTTGAATCCAAAGTATTCAATTGAATTATCCATAAAATAATTCATGATTAATCCAATTGAAATTCACAATTAAATTAATCACAAGAAAACTCATAATTAATTCAATTGGAATTATACAACTAAATTAACCACAAAAAATGATCAATTCAATTGGTCATGCTCGACATAAGAGAACTTACGGAGCAACAACTAAAATAACCAAAATAGAATGATCAATTTAGTTGGTCATACTCAAACATAAGGAACCTTACGGAGCAACACGGTATATGCAGAAAGATGTGGATCGGAGATCGACCAATACTGCGGAATAGACAAGGATTCATTCTATTTTCCATCACTATTTGCACAATGACATATAATGGACTTAATACTTGTAAACAAAAGTTTTATCCTTTCTTTCATCAAAACAGTGACACAAAAGGTTTTAACTTTTGTAATGTCAAAAGTTCATTCTATCTTCTATCAATATATTCATACCGACATAATAGAGATAACTTTTGAACAAGTATGGGACAGTCACAGGTTCACAGACGTAAACAACATATCCCATAACAATTTGCATATATAAAATCATAAAGATTAAAATTGCAAAAATCATCTTCCAAACACTTAGAATTTAAATAAATAAATCTAAAACATAGAAGATGAAAATCGTTGGACATAGCTATGTGTACTCACAATAATGGCTATTCCAAACCTTAGTTATTCTTCTAGAAACATAAAAAGAAGATTTACTAGACATTGAGACCTCTGAAGAATTCTTTATCATCCCCGAACTCCTTGTCGTCAACAGCCATGGGAACATAAGGTTCATGGAGAAAGGAGTCAATTCCAACAAACCTTTTAGGCTGATGATGTCGAATCAGGGCCTTCTAAATTTCGAGAGTTCTCATAACAAAAGCCTTTATTTGCTGAATCTCCTTCCTTGCTTCCTTCAACTCTTCAAGAATATCATAAAACTTTTGAGAATTTGAAGGAACAGCTCTTGGCTTCCTCACATTCCTTCTTTTACTTTTCAAAGTTGGAAGTAACAAAGATTTTTCTTTTTCCTTCATGATTAATGACTTAACAATCATATTAACATATTTTCCATCAGAACACATGATCCTTGGAGTCTCCATACTTGTATGCGTTTGTGAGAGGAAATCACAATTCCAACTGAACAGGCAGTCTTAAGATGAAAAGAGTTTCAGAGAGGAAAAAAGAATGTAGGGTTATGGAATATCTTAACCACATAGGTTTGCGCACACTCAATTCACGACTCTAAAGAGAGTGGAATTGACGAGAATAACCCTCTTTTATTGAATGCACAGGGAAGTCCTTTCCAATATCAATTAGATATGAAAGAATTCCAAAACATACAACAAAACTAAGAAAACAAAAAAAAAATGTTTTTTTTTCTTTTAAGCCAGAGGTGTGCACAATCTTGTCTCTTTTTGATCAGGCTCATTAGACAAGATGCACTAAGACAACACAATCAAGTTGTGTTGTGGTGAACAACAATTTGTCCACCATTTCCTCTTTGAAAGGAATTCATAGATCCTTGTCTATCAAATTTTTTAGACCATACTCTTTTCTCCAGTGGTCTTGACCTATCCTTGGAAACCAACTTCTTTGAAGAGGATAAAATCTTACATACCTCAGCGGTTTTTTGAACAAGTTTGAGCTTGTTTGCTAGGCGATTTTCTCTTCGTTGAAGTCTCTTGACATGTCTCATCTTGTGTTTATACTTGTAACACTTCGAAAGTTCATGACCCTTGAGTGAACAATAAGAACATGTCCCTGGATAAGATGATTCAGACATACGAGATGTGCAAGCTGCTAGGCACAGAGTGGAACCTGAAAAGTCAGACATAGAGTTTCCAACAGAAAGGTTAATTTCATCTTCCAGATTGGTTGGGTTTTCTTTTGGAAGGATATAAAGATTGATGTATCTATTGCTACAATTATCAAAATCAATATCTTCACAAAGAAGTGCAACAGTTGACTTTTAGTCTTTGTTGGAATCATATTGATCAGACATTTCATAAAGGGTTGCATCAAGACCTTTGTTTCCAGTGTATTTTCTACGGTTCGGACACTCATTCGCAAAATGACCAAAACCTTTACACTTAAATCACTGAGGCATATCCTCATCATCAGCCTCGTCAGCATCCCTTCTTTTAGAAGGAATGTGATTGTGAGGTTTAACTGACGACTTAGGTTTGTCTATGGAGAACCGTTCACTTCCCTTCAATAGAAGATCTCTAAACTGTCTTGTGATCATAGAGACTGATTTGTCAAGATCCATCTGATGAATCACTCTCAGAAAGATCATCCTCGGAGACATAAACACTTTTATTTTCGTCAAGTAATTTAGTGTTCCTTTGTGCTTTGAAGTAAACATCCTTTCCAACTTTGGATGTATGCTCATGATCAAAGATCTTTAGCTTTCCAACCAGTATATTTCTGGAGAGAGCATCAAGGTTATTTCCTTAAAAGATGGCATGCTTCTTAGAATCGTATTTAGATGGCAGCGATCTGAGGATTTTCAACACAATGTCCTTTTGAGGAATAGTCTTACCCAATGCAAAAGATGCATTAACAATTTCAGACACTTTGTGATTAAACTCATCAAATGAATCTTCATCTGTCATACGAAGGTTTCCTAGTCGGAATTAAGGTTTTGAAGCCTAACTTCCTTTTCATTTGTATTTCCTTCAAATACGGTTTTTAAGATATCCCAAGCATCTTTAGACCGAGTACACGTAGTCACATGGTGCTGAAGATCTGGGGTAATGGCTTGTATGATAGCATTCAAACCGTCGGAGTTTTGCTTTGCAGAAAGTATCTCTGCAGCATCGTATGCACCAATGTTCTTTGGAAAGGTTGCATTACCTATTGTCACGACGGGAGCCACATAGCCATTAACTACATAAACCCATGATTTAAAATCCCGCGCTTGAAGAAAGGCACGCATATCAATTTTTTTCCACCATAAGTAATTTGAGCCATCGAAGACTGGTGGTACGTTTATAGAGATAACACCTCTGTCCATATCAGATCGCTACAAACACAGACTTGTAAGGTCTTTAATGTGTTTGCCTGATCTGATACCAATTGAAAATGCGGGGGTCTAACAATCACACCCAACAATTCGTTTGGCAATCTGAGAGGACTTACTCGAATACACTTTCTAGAGAATCAACTAGACAGTCAGACTCAATCTAGAATAAAGTATATCAAAGAGTTTAATATCTCTAACTCTTAATTCAATCCGCAATCAGCAAATAGAAATTTGCGAGCCCGATTAAATTAGAGGAGTTACTTGAACGGTACCAATGACCATTGATCAAGTGTTAATCAATGTAAATCAACAACCCAAGGTTGAATATTCTAATTGATTGATCTTAATGCACAACCTGTGATATTTCAATTGTATAACAAAATATAATGCGGAATAGAAATAACACAGACACCAGAATTTTGTTAACGAGGAAACCGCAAATGCAGAAAAACCCCAGGACCTAGTCCAGATTGAAAACACACTGTATTAAGCCTCTACAGACACTAGCCTACTACCAATTAACTTCGAACTGGACTGTAGTTGAACCCTTATCAATCTCACACTGATTCAAGGTACAGTTCCGCTCCTTACATCTCTGATCCCAGCAGGATACTACGCACTTGATTCCCTTAATTGATCTCACCCACAACCAAGAGTTGCTACGACCCAAAGTCGAAGACTTGATAGACAAATCCGTCTCACACAGAAAAGTCTATATGATTAAATAAATCTGTCTCCCACAGAAATATGCAAGAGTTTTTATTCCGTCTTTTGATAAATCAAGGTGAACATGAACCAATTGATAAACTGCACTTATATTCCCGAAGAACATCCTAGTATTATCATTCACCTCACAATAAACTTAATCGACTAACGAAACAAGTTATTGCGGAATCACAAAAGATGAGACGAAGGTATTTGTAATTTTTTTTCTATCTTTCCTATCGAAGATATAAAATCGCGAGCCAATTATTTCAATTGTACTCAACACGATAGAAACAACAAGATCATATCAGGCAACTACAAAGATAATAGTTGGGTCTGGCTTCACAATCCCAATGAAGTCTTCAAGTCATTAACCTACAAGGTCTCGAGAAGAAACCTAAGGTTAAAGGAGAATCGACTCTAGTTATGCAACTAGTAACACACATGAGGTTTGGGGATTAGGTTTCCCAGTTGCTAGAGTTCTCCTTTATATAGTTTTCAAATCAGGTTTTGCAATCCAAGTTACCTTGGTAACAAAGCATTCAATAATCCCCGTTAGATGAAAAACCTGATTCAACCAAGCTAATATCTTTCAACCGTTAGATCGAACTTAGCTTGTTATACACAAATTAAATGTACCCTTATTTAGGTTTATGTAACCGTACCTAAACGTGTACACCATGTTGGTTCACAAATAGTTAACCAAGGTTAGCCATATGATTACTCTCATATCAACCTTATTCATCTCAAACATAACTAGTTCAAATGACTCCAATGAAACTAGTCAATTGTTATAGAAAACACAGTTGAAACCAAATTGGTTTGATTCACTTGAATCAATCATGAACATTATATCCACGGTTTGCAAAGATTGCATTCCTTATGATTTAAATGTTTAAGTCCATGAACTGACCGATTTGACAAAGTAACCAGCTTAAGTATGCGTACGGATATGCGTACTTAAGCAACCATATTTGAGTTTGTTAAGTTTCCAAACTCAGCAGAAATTTTCGGTTTTAAATCTTCCGCTAGTATGCGTATGGGTATGCACACTTAAGGTGACTAGTTTAGGAGTTTGTAATTCCCAAACTCAAAAGATATTTGCGGTTTGAAAACTTCTGCCAGTATGCGTACGGGTACACATACTTATCTTGTCTCCTTTACCAATTTGGTATACACACATATGCATACACTTGGTTCCCGGTTTGTGGATTTATACACTAATGTGCGAACACACTATATATGCATATATCCAAACATGGTTACATTCTCAATTCTTTATTTCAATCATTGAATCATTATTCTATTGTAGGATTAGAATCTCGCAATAATAATATCTTAGCGAAATTATCAACAACACAACACAACAGCGTCGCAGAACAATTTCAGAAATGATATAATAAACGACGTCGGCTAAAATCATGAGAAAGATGTGATGGTCCTGCGAAAATTAGAGAGTTTGCGAGATTAAGATTTGTAAGGTTGCGAGAATGTCGAAAGTCATATTCGAAAATAAAGGAAAGATTAGCTGTCATCCACTATGTATTTCCCTATAAGTAGTCGTTCAGTTGTAAAGGAGATGGAGAGATCTTTTTTTGAGTAAGAAACAAGTAAATAGGAGAGAGAAAGTCTAGAGCAGAGGTCATTTTTGATTCCTTTATCTTTTCTTGTAAGAATATTCAAAGATTGATCAATAAAAATTAAGAGTGTAAATCTACTAATGCGTTGAATAATAATGAAATCATATGAGGGGTGTAGTGTAGGATTTCCTGCAACTACATCTATAATGACAATAGCCTTTTTCACACACTATTAGCATCAAAGCAATTTTTCAAGATATTGAAATAATCATTATCGAAACATTCCAAGCCTACATCAAATGATTGTATCACAAAAACCATGTAAGATGTTACTCGACAATTTTTTCATGATATATGTAAGGACCCTCAAGGTCGTCAACGCTATTAGACCAGTCAAGTGACAAATTAGTCGATAATGACTCGATTAGTTTAACACGAACGTTAATTAATAGGAATTAATCTAACAACGAACTAGATACGAAACTAGTATCACTAAATAGATCTCGAAAAGTTATGCGGAATGGATTACTCGAACGTGCCAATCGGATACCAGACGAAGAAGAATATATCTTTGGATAAGTATGAATGGCAAAATAGTAATTTTGTTTTAGACCGTCTGGCTGCCCTTATCTTCTGGTAGGGTGCCTTTAGCATTCCTGACCGACCTTATCTACACCAAATCGAGAAGAACCCGTTATCTTCTTCTTTTCTTTCTGTCTTCTTTCTTTCTCGTCTTTCTTTTTCTCCGTTCTTCTCCTGCGATGATTCTGAGAATCAAAATAGTGGTTTTGAGATCAAAGGAAGGAGATACAGATCGAGTAATAACTGATGCTGGTAGTTTTGCTTATAATTAATGATTCGATTTTGAGTAACAGGTGAAACGGAGGATCAGAGTTAGGGTTTTTGGATTTGAGTTTGGGTCTGTGAGGAACTGATGATGATATCGAGTTGAAGATAGATGAACAAGAGGAGGATTGTTGTTTAGTTGTTGTTTTTGAGATGTTTTAATGGAAAATCGAAGAATTAAGTATCTATGAAGAAATTAGGGTTTCCTGATAAGTTCATAGAAGATGTAGATGACGCATATGAGAGATTAAGGAGAAGATTAAATATGGGTTTGGTAGATTTGATGTTTGTAATTGATGTTTTGAGTTTGAGTTAGAGAAAAGAAGATTTGGTGATTGAATTAGGGTTTTTCTGTAATTTGATTTGGGAATCGAACTTGGGGATGATTGAGAAGAAATTAGAGATGGGTTGGTTGATATGAGACATCGGTGAAGCTGTTTTGAGTGTTGATTTGAGATATGAGGTTTGCTCAGATGAAGAGGTAAGTTGAATTGTCTGGATTATTGAAACAAGTAAAAATAAGAAGACGAGTTTGATTTCAGTTGTGCAAATGGAACCATTTGAGGTAATTACTTTCTCAGCAGTGGGTAAAGTTAATTGTTCTATTAGTGAGTTTTCGAGTTTATGGATATTGGTAATTGTTTTAGAATAAAACTGAATACGGAGTGGAATGGAGTTAATATTGAAGTGCGGTTGGTGTTGAATATCAGAGAAACATTAATTGATTGGATTAATGAAGGGGATGATCTGAATTTGGTATGAAGCACAAATCTATGATTAATGGTAGATGAGTATAAAACAGATAAATTGTAGATGAATGAGATGTAAGTTGTGGGATTACAATTGTGTTTAGTTGTTACTGGTGGTGGTTGGTATGATAAATTATGAGAACTGCCTAAGTGGTTAATGGTGTTGCTGTTGAGAGTGGAGTGGTATGTAATGAAGAGTTAGATGAATGTTAAATTATGTGTTTGAGACAGGGAGAATGATGTTACTGAGTTTACAGGTTGTGCAGGAAGAGGCTGAAGTGAGATGGCTTGTGTAATTTTAATTGGTTGTTAGCTGTTGAGATTATGTGATTGTGAATGAAATTGGGATTGAGACAAGTATAGAATGAAGCTGAGATTAAAACGGAATGGAGTGTGTAATGGAATTGCAGTTGTTGATGTTGTGTGGTACAAATTGAGATTTGAAAGACAGAAATAGTTAGTTGAACTGAAGCTGCAGGTGATCATGCTTTATGGGTTACAAGGTTATGTATTGAAGTTAGAATATAGATGGTGTTGTTGATCTGATTTGCGGTTGTAGCAACTGAATTGGAAGAGAATGTGCAGTATTGATGGTGGTGTATAGTATTGTTGTACCTTGAGTTAGGAGAATAGGAATTATATATGATTGATGTGTAGAATCAGAGTTGGATAGTCTCCTTGAAAGCCTGGTGCTACTGCAATTGCAGGTAAACTTAGTTTGCAGTTGTAATTGGAATTCAAAGTTGTTTTAGAATGAATGTGTAATTTTAGTTGGTAGATTTGAAATGTTAAGGAAGTAGAGTTGGAAATGAAACTATGACAACAGAAAGTTTGGCCTGTGCAAGGGCCTTGGTTTATATAACCTGAATCAGTCTTGTGGACTGAGTCGACTCACCGATTTACCCTGACTTAATTTATGTTAGACTCTTGACCGATTTGACTCAGTGGACCATTTGACTTTGACTTAGACGTTGACTGTTTGTTGACCTTTGGCTGTCAGTGACCGTTAGTTGACCGAACGGACTGGGCCTTAGATTAATGGGCCGAAGTAGTGGACTGGGCTTAGGGCCAGTTTTTCTTAAGTAGGCATTTTGGACCTTTTGTGGTCCGAATTAACTTTTGGTTCCTTCTATGCCAATAGACTATAGAACCAACCTAATTGAATAAGTAAACCTTAGCTATGTTAAAGATAGATAATTAAAAGGTGTAGAATCATAAATAGGCTTAAAACCATTAGTTAGATTTGTAAGATTCTTGTGTGAGCCATTTTGGTTAGATTCTTAGAGTTCTTGTGTGATTAACAGTTAGTCTTTATTAACAACGACCGATTCAAAGGATGAACCAGTCGATCGTGGATCTCGAGGTAGGCGTGGTTTGTCATCAAAAGAGGTGGGAATACATTTAACTCTTTGTAACCATTGTTGTTTCTTTTACAAAAGTCTTTGCTTAACAAACTCATACATTGTCTTATTGTACATTCCATGCTTTATTTAATTTGCATTTCGATTGTTCTGTTGATTCTTTGAATCTTTCCACGATTTGGAAAGGACTTGTAATGTTGTTTGTCATTATAAATTGTTATGGGAAATGAGAATTTCCACTTGTGGTATATAGGATACACTCCTTCATATTTGTATCTATATGAATTTAGCTTTTATGCACATGGCTAGGGCGATACACCTCAATATTATTATTCGGTGTGGGACAAAACGGCATCAATATTATACATTGTTTGAAGAAGGAGTTTGTCCAAATACATGTTTGTTTATTTGAGTGGCTTGATCACTTTCTATTGTTTGGGAAAACGTGTATTATTTTCCAACTCTTGCTTATGATTACTTTAAAGTTAAATGTTTTTCCCACTGGGCACCCCTATTAGGGATGATGTGCTCACTCATTCCCACTTTCAGTTTCAGAAACAGATCGGAATTGCGCAGCGAAAGCTTCGAGGAGTTGAGTCTGTTAGTTGGTTAACTTCTGATATATTTATTATGTTGTATATTCTATTTGTAAACCAAATGACTATTGTGTATGTATCATTTGTGAGAAGTTTTTGTATATAAATATTTATGAGGGGGGCTAGTTTTGGATTAAGTTAAATAGTAGATTTCTTATTTGAATGTTTAAGTAAATGATTTAGATTGTTAGTGCCTCTTTATTTAAATAATCTCTTGGATTAGTCAGCTGCTAGTTTTGGGGGCGCTACAATATAAGATGAACTTGGTCGAAGCGAAAGCTTACCAACACATATTTCGAGAAATATGGAAGCGAGATATACTCAGCTCGAAATCTCAAATGTGTATAAAGAAAACTATATCGTAACACGACTTATGTCTCAATATAGGAGATAGTAAAAATAGACTTTCCAAGTGATAGATGAGTTCAAGTCTCCACATACTTTTTGTCGAAGAAGTTCCACAAGCTCCCCTTAGTAGTTCTTCGTCTTCAAATGACGAACTCTGTGAAATCTAAGCTCAACTACATCTATGTCCTAGTCCGAGACATCTATAAATATGCTAGAAATCAAGACTTATAGTTTTGATCACTAATATTGACAACACATGCTTGAGATAGCAACGCATGCGAGTTCGACCGAGCAGTGCTCTAACAAAATAGTAACAATTTATTGACTCTAATTCATTGCGAAAAGTACAATTTTGAAAGTAATCACTGTAAATCTAAAGCATATAATATCTAAACACTTAAGCTAAGTATGACCCATCAATTGAAATCACAAACATTCAGTAAATATCATAATTCTATTAATAGTCGATGCAAAAAGTCATAAAAGAATTAATTAGAATTACCACATTGATGAAATTCGGCTTCTTCCATCGTTCCAATGATGGGGTTTAGCACTACATGGTGAGAACACTCTTAAAATATTTTTACATTGCTCAAATGATGTTTACAATAAAGAAGAAAAGAGAAAAAAATAATAAAATATTGAAACTACAACTTCTTTTTCTTCGAACCTCCCGCCCTCTCTCCCTTCTAGTGGCTCTCCCCTAACTCATATTTATACACAACACTTGATATCTTCTCAAATGTCTTCCATAACTCCAAAATCTTCATCTTTTTAATGGAAAATATCTTCTGGAATAATTTTTATTTTATTCTTCACAATGTTTCCTTCTCCAACTTAAACTCCCTATTAATTAATAAATCAAATTTTGGAAAGATATTCTCTCTGATTACATAGAATATTCTCTTTTATTACACAAAATCCCCGTATAAATCGTTTTCAAAGGAACTAAGAAGGGGTGCCACTTATCAAAGACATGGGTGCCTTTAGCAGGTTTTCTCGGTGCCTTTAGTAATTTTCTCGGGGGAGTTGCAAAAATCAATTTTCAAGAAACTTTTTCCACAAGAGTTTATTTTTCCAAACACACCTATAAATACAAAATGCCATATTAAGTACAGAAATGAGCATTAACAAAATATATAATTGAGATCAAATCAGACACAAAAATGCGTCTATCAAATACCCCCAAACTTATTATTTTCTAGTCCTCGAGCAAATCTAATCTAGAAAATAAAATCCTAACTCACTGTTGCAGGCATCGCGATTGCACTTAGCATGTGCAACAAGCCTTTGAACCCCTAGGTGGCCCTAGTGGTCGAGATTTAGTCTCGGGAGGGATTACAAGAGGTGTACCCAAAAAACCTTTTACTCCGAACCCTAGCTACCTATGCAGAACCTTGGAACGACACTAAACAATCTCCTTGATTGATATACTCTCACTGACTATAGAAGGAAGTACCCTGATGCGAAATTCTAATTGATGTACACGAGTTTGCACACACATACTAAAATTCATATATAAGGTGACAGAGATCTACTCAGATAGTCGCACTATGGACATCAATATCCGGAATCAAACAAATCACATGAATAGAATGAGCAGATGGATATAGAGATAGAGATAGATGGTTGATATGTTAACTAAGGTTAACGGTGTTTCCCATATCTGTCTGAAGGTCGCCGCCAAGATAAACTCTATGAATTCTAATGAATTGAGATACTGGTTTGACTAATATTAACAGAGATGGCATATACATGCGGACTAGCGGTCGATAATATTAATTCTAGATCAACTCAACTGGCATATACAAGGGGACCAGTGGTCGGTTTATTGAATATTTGGTTGGTCCGATGGTCTGGTCTGGTTTGGTCTACTTTATTTTATTTCATTTTTTTTTGGTATCTCAATCATTCTACTTTACCATATCCAGTGGCGATAATAATTCGATGCGTGTGCCCCACCAAATCACTTAGAGAAACAAAAAATGCAAAAACAAAAATAGAAAGTGAAAAGACGACTTCGAGATAAGGTGACACTACCATGTTATTTCTAACATCCGAGCTCTTTGCTTTTATGACTAGACTCTATCTTCGGGTTCCTCAACTCCTACAACCAAGATGCTTCCATCCACCTAGATTGGTTCGTGCTATCCTTTATTAGCACAAGTTTCTAGGCTCTGGAGTTTGTTTATTGCAATTAACAAAAAATTTCTCCCACACCCAAAACTTATATCTATTATTTTCCTCAATTTTCTAAAGATGAAATTAAAAGCATGAACAAGGAGAAACTGTTACCACTTTGAAGGAAATTAAAAGCATGAACAAGAATGAACAGTCTTTCTCCTAGGTACTAAACCCCTATATATATTTCTGAAGTGTAAAAAACAACTCTATGAAGAGAATAATCAGGAATACGTTATACATCATTACCACAATACCCAGGAAAATTAAGGCAAGGGTGAACAACAACATTCTTGTGGCTCCGAGTCACTGCTAAAACCTATGAACAAAACTGGAACCCGAGACGTCGCTGCCAATGCCCTCGACCCAGTTGATCGAGAGGTACATGTTCATGATTGAAAATCTATGGTTTACCAACACGGAAGTAGGTATACCACCAATAATGCAAATTACTCCTAATATTATAAACTACATCATCAAGAAGTTGTGATTTCACAAAAATTCTCAATTTAACAATCTATTAGAGCATTGCTTGGTCGAAATCGCATGCTTTTCTATCTCAAGCATGTTTGTCAATGTTAGTGATCAAAACTATAAGTCTTGATTTCTAGTCTACTATAGATAAGTCTCGGACTAGGATAGAAAGTTTAGTTGAGATCAAGAACTCCATGGCAATCATCATACAAGACGAAGAACTACTCAAGGAACTGGTGGAACATCATCGACTACAAGGTATGTGGAGACTTGAACTTATCTATCACTCAAATGTCTATCTACTCTATCTCCTATCTTGAGACAAAATTCGTTTTGATATATAGACTTTGATTCACACTTGGTATTTCGAGCCGAGTTTATCTCGCCTATGTATTTCTCGAAATATGTGTTGGTAAGCTTTCGCTTTGTCCAAGTTCATCTTTACCTAGTGATGAAAGTCATGTTATGTTTCAGTCACTTTGAAATTTGCTTTAACGAAAAATAGTTTGTGAATAATAACTATATAATAACGTCCTCTAAGAATGTTTCAATGATTCAAATGAGAGTTTAGATTATATAACCATTGTTGGATATAAGCATTGTGTGGCAACACATATATGTATTAGTCATTTTTCCTTGAACCAAAGTATGCGTACTTTGTTGATCAGGAAAACCGGAACAAGAGCTGTGAACTCAGTCCGCGAACCCAGTCCACGAACTGGCGGAAGTAATTCTCATCCCGAGAATATCTACTGGAGTTTGAGAACTCCTTCAGGGAACTTAAGTCCGCGAACTAAATCTGCGAACTTAAGTTGGTTATATCTAAAGACGATTTTTGTGAACTTATATTTATATTATCTAAGGAATTCAAAATGCAAACCGTGGCTATAAAGTTCATGAATCGATTCGAGTGAATCAAATCGTTTTTGCTTCGACTGTGTCTTGTGTAGTTACATGAGATTTATACAATTGAACAACTCTCTAACTAGTTCATTTGCGTCATTTGAACTAGTTATGGTGAAGAAGAATATGGGTGATATGAAAGTGCTCATATGGCTAACCATTTGGTTAACTACTGTTGAACCAACAAATGTACATGTTTGGGTTGTGTGTAACAAGCTAAGTTTTCGATCCAACGGTTGAAAGATATTAGCTTGAATCTAATCAGGTTGTCATCTAACGATGAATATTGAATGCTTTGTTACCAAGCTAACATTGATTGCAAATCCTGATTTGAAAGACTATATAAGGGAGAACTCTAGCAACTGGGAAACCTAATTATCCCCACACCTCATGTGTGATACTAGTTGTATTATCTAGAGTCGATTCTCCTTTAACCTTAGTTTTCTTCTTCTAAACCAGGTTAACGACTTAAAGACTTCATTGGGATTGTGAATCCAGACCGATACTACTTTCTCGTAGTTGTGTGATCTGATCTTGCATATTCTATCGTGTTGAGTACAATCGTAACGATTGGCTTGAGATTAATATCTCCGATAGGCAAGATATAAAAGTAGTCACAAACATCTTCGTCTCATCGTTTGTGATTCCATAATATCTTCATTCGCCGCGTCGATTAAGATTATTGTGAATTGATTGATAATAATAGGCTGTTCTTCGGGAATATAAGTCCGGTTTATCAATTGGTTCATGTTGACCTTGATTTATCAAAAGATGAAATAAAACTCGTAGGTATTTCTGTGGGAGACAGATTTATCTATTACCGTAGACTTTTCTGTGTGATAAAAATTTGTTTATTAAAGTCTTCGACTTTGGGTCGTAGCAACTCTTAGTTGTGGGTGAGATAATCTAAGAGAATCAAGTCCGTAGTATCCTGCTGGGATCAGAGACGTAAGGAGCGCAACCAGTGGCGAATCCAGAACAAAATTTTACTGGGGGGCACATTTTATTCTCGAAGAACATAACTAAAATCGTAGCGAAAAAATCCCACACATCAGCACAGAAGTAAACTAAATACCATAAAGTTCATTCAAACCGAAACGTAAGTACGTTACTGAATATAAAACTTGTAAAGAAAAGAAGGTTTGATCTAGCTAAATCACCAATTAAAACTCAATAGAAACACGTAACTTTTATGTCTGCCCGCGACGACTGCACATATTCTGAAACCTTTTCATGACAATATCATCTCCGATCAGATCGAATAAGTGTCTCTCAATGTAGCAAATCAAAATGTCATTCATTCATTCGTCTCCCAATCGATTACGCAAGCGATTCTTTACAATTTTCATAGCAGAAAATACCCTTTCTACGGTGGCAGTAGCAACAGGTAGAAGTAATGCTAATGTGAGAAGTAAGTAAACCAAAGGGTACACTTCATCCTTTTTAGTCTCTACCATTTTGATTTCGAGATCAGTAACCTTACATCCGCAATGTAATTTAGTAGTTGATCTTTTAGTAACACAAGTTGAGTAGGATAAAAATCTCTTGGGTAAAACCGAGCAAAATGAATCAGTTTATCTTTGTCAAATCCAGAGAATGAGTCTCTTGGACTTAATCATGCCACAGAAAGAAGTAATCCAGTGTTCGTCTCGGTGACGCGATTGTTTAGTTCTTGAAATTGCATATCTATGACTGTGTATAAATACTCAACTTGATAATGATACAAAAGTGTTATAACAGATGAGAATATATTAATCAGGCTTACTATCGTATTGTGATGCGAACCCTAACGCGTGTCACCAGCTCGTTTAAGAGTACTTTCTTGATTAAGGCCTCGCCCAGTTAATATCTCACTACTACATAGTGTCTCAAAGACCACCTTAGCTTGCTTCTCACGAAGCATATCTTGACGTTTGGCTGATCCAGCTACCACATTCACCAAGTAACTCATTACGACATAAAGTTCTTCTACATATGTATGTTTTTTTGCCACAGCCACAACAACTAGCTGCAGTTGATGAGCAAAGCAGTGGACAAAATACGCGCAGTCATTATCTTTCAAAATCAGTGCCTTTAGACCATTATACTCACCTCGCATATTGCTTGCCTCGTCATAACCTTGCCCTCGTAATTTGGAAATGCTTAATCCATGTCGAGAAAAGAAATCATCCACTAGTGACGTGTTCGATTCCTACGAAATGCTCAATTACATGACCTTTGTGCACATATCTCAAAACAATAACCAGCTGTTCTTTTGATGATATATCTAAGAGGAGAGTAAATGGTCCATCCCCGAGTTCTTTAATAATTTCACTTAATATTTCAGAATAGAAGCACTTGGTTATATCTTTTTGAATATCTGATGCTATTAACTTTTGGTTCCCTGGAGCATTCTCTAGTACAACGACTTTAATTTCTTCATTATTATCTGCCAACCATTTTAAGAGCTCTATAAAGTTTCCTATATTGAGAGAAGCTTCAGTTTCATCATGTCCACGAAATGCAAGCCCCTGCCGTAAAAAAAATTGAACACAGTTAATCGATGCCCTCAACCTTTTCCTATTATCCCTTTTCTCTTCCTCCGACTGTTTTTCAATAATTGCATCAATGTGTTGTTTCCTATTCATTAACGCCTCACAATTTTTCAAAGCCTTATTATGTGCACTTTTTGGCCCCTCAATATGTAGCTGTATCCTTTCTTTCTTCCTCCAACCTCTAAATCCTTTTCCCACAAAGGAATCACCACTACCAGCTCTAAACAAATAGAAACAAAGACAAAACACCGCATCTGTCGAAATGCTATATTTCAACCAACTTGGGTGCTCGTTGAACCAAGAGCCACATAACTTTCTTGGCTTGCCACCAGATATTCTTGTTGGATAGGTGTGCTTCTTTGGCTGAAAAGGACGTCTTTGTAAGTAAGCTCTTCGAACTCGGTCTCTGATATTGGGATCATAATCAAATATTGGAGTTCGCAGTCCTGGATCTGAAGGTATACTTGACAGTAAGTTTTCATTCACATCGTTTTCAGCTGCGCAGGACGGTGCTACATTCTGGGCACTTGAACTCTCATCATGAATTACATGATTTCGCGTTGTAGAACGCAGGTTTGAGACAGAAGGTGCTGTTGTAGCATTGTTGTCTCTATTTTTTCTCTGGAAGTACCTAAGCATTTTTGTCTGAAAACCACAAACAAAATTTCATTAGCCTCACTACAATATTAGAGACCAATGAGTTACAAAGAATACAATTGGTCTCTATGATTATTAAGCCTCACCAGTCACTACAAACAGGAAACACAAATCACTACAGTACTATGATTATTAAAGAAGAAGAAAAAAAAGATTGAATCAAATGTTATTGTAAACACTATGGAATTACAGAACCATGAAAAATAAGCAACTAAATGTGTTAATCCAAAACTAAACCCATATATCATAACACCTATGCCTACACACATCCAAAGTATTTGCGATTTTATGCTGTAGTTTAGAAATGACTATAACACCGAACTTAGATTCTTACAGGAACTGTCAATCAACTTGAGCTTAAACTCTTCCAACACACATCCATAAATCTATTTACACAATGGAATAAATTAAACACTATTCACACAAGTTTTAATAAAAAGAGCAACAATAGATAAAACAAATTGGATACACATTTCTCCCCTAATTAAAAGATCTTGAGGAGTTGAGGTATTTGATACTAAAATTGAAAACAAATTGGATACTAAAATCTATTCATATCTAATTCCAAAGCCAGCATCCACAATATCTCAAAAATTGATGACAATTATAGAAATAAGGACAAAGTTCCACTCACTAACATAATGATTATAAGCCATGAAACACAATTTTAAGTAGTAATCACTAATCAACTTAATTTTCTTACCACAGCAAAACAAAGCAATGACACCCACCGGCTGTTTGTAAAATTGCAGTATCACTTTTCCCTTAAAATTGATCAATTTCGTAAACCTAAAAGAAAAATCGAAAACCCACCATCATAATAAACCCAAATTTCATCATTAAGAAAATATACATAAATAAAGTGATTCAAGAAGAAAAATATCAAAATTAGAGTATCTAGGAGGTAGGAGTAAAAACCCTTACTTGGAAATTGAATTGATGCAGATGGAGACTGATTAATATTTAGTTATTCATATAAACCATATACGAACCACAAATATAAGGAAATCATCGTGATTTCAGCAGATTTTCTCCCAATTTTCCTTCATTCTAGGGCAGTTTTAGTTCGTGGAAGTGAGTTATGTACAGGAATAGGGATGAAATTAGTTTCAGAAGCATATCTATTCCAAGTTTTGGCGTTAATAGAGAGGGGGCACGAAGCTAAATCTGGTGAATATTACACGGGATATTTTTTTTAATAAAATTTAGGGGGGGCCAGTGACCCCACTGGCCCCAGTGTAGATTCGCCACTGAGCGCAACTGTACCTTGGATCAATGTGAGATTGATTGAGGTTCAACTACAGTCCAGACCGAAGTTAGTTGGTAGTAGGCTAGTGTTTGTAGCGGCTTAATACAGTGTGTGTTCAATCCGGAATAGGTCCCGGGGTTTTTCTGCATTTGCGGTTTCCTCGTTAACAAAATTCTGGTGTCTGTGTTATTTCTATTCCGCATTATATTTTGTTAAATAATTGAAATATCACAGGTTGTGCGTTAGAATCAATCAATTGGAAATCCAAACTTTGGTTGTTTATTACAATTGATTGATACATGAACATTGGTCTTTGGTACCATTCAAGTGATTTCTCTTGTATTCAATTAGACTCGCAGATTACTATTTGCTTGAGTAAGAATTGAATCAAGAAAGATAGATATAACCCTTTGATATACTTTATTAAGATTGAGTCTAGTTTATTCTCTTGAAAGTATATTAGAGTTAGTCCATACAGATTGCTAATCGAAATATTGGGTGTGGTTGTTGTACCCACGCTTTTGCACAATCACATTATCATTTCGCATAAGTATTCCGTAAATTCGCATAATACAATATTCAAACCCTATCAAGGTTTAACGTGATTTTACGTAACCAGGACAAATTCAAGTTTATCATACAAAAGTTTCAAACAAAACCAACGATTCAAACAATAGTTATTGGATTTACAATGTAAATGGAATCCTAAAAATTGGGAAGACTACTAAAATATTCACATTAAATTCGTTATAATTTAGAATTAATCAAACCCAAAGCACAATAAAAGATATCATACATATCTACATTTTTTTTTAAGATTACAAATTATTCTAACATCATTTAGGTTACGAAAATCAATCAAAAACATGTTAAAACGAAACTGTCTAAAGATTTTAGAAATATCCCTCAAACTAAAATAAATATTCGACGGTAAATTTACGGTTGGTTATCCTCAAATCTTAATCAGGGATTCCTGAACATGTTACCTATGAATATTAGAAGGACGGTTATCAAGTATCCTATTATAGGGGTTGTTGAATCCATTAAAGGGGTTTTACCTATGATTCTAATGTCTAGTTAGTTGGTTGGGAGTGTCCTAAAGATATAGTAAAAATATAAGTTACTCTTTTATCAATTAAACCTAAATAGTCTTTAAAAAAAACAATACACTAATTCTAATCATCACCACAACAACAACTTACAATCAATCATCATCAACAAACATTCCATCAATTAAACCGTTAAAATCAATCATTATCAACAACCTTTCTACAAAAATCAAAACAAAAATAATAACCTAATTCTCAAATTCTAATCAACAACCCAAAATCAACTGATTTCAAAACAAGAAAAACAATAGGTTAAGTTCGTCAAAATTTTTGTTGAAAATTAGGATTGAGTTATGGTTGGTTGTTCTTCATTAACCAACCATAACTATAATTTCTGAGAGTGTTACGTTTTTTCATGGACTCGAAAACAACCGTATTTTTCAAAACATGTCCAGTTATACCGTTGGGTTTTTAACGGTAAAAAATGTACTGTTTGTTCCGAATATAATATAAGGAACCGTAAATTATATAACTTACTAAGAATATTTATGGTTGATTTGGATATAAATTATATCAACCATAAAAAATTACGGTTGGTAATTTTTTTCTTGTATCTGTAACATAATTATGGCTGGTTTGTAAACCACTGAGACCAACCGTACATTAAGTTCGTAAGTTTATATTTCTAGCTGTAGAAATCAAATACCAGATACATAAAAATTTACGGTTGAAATAGTAACACCAAAACCAGTCGTAGGCTTAGTTTGGTAATGCTGCGGCTTTTGTAAAGCGCTTTTCTGCTGTGCTGTGTAAAAAAATCAGTTAAGTTAGTAAACTAGATAATAAAAGCTAAAGTTGATTAAAAAAATGACCAAATTGTGTTTGGTAAAATAGAGGTTTACTTATTGTAGGTGTAGCAAATGACAAAAACAGACATAATATTTTAATATAGTTTTATTCTATTTTATGGGATTTAAACATATTAGATATGTATATATATATTAAGTAAGTATTTTTTATTATTGATATAATTCGGGATAAAAAAATATATTAAAATCAAATATTTATTTAATATTGGTTTTAATTTATTTTTATTTTTAATTAAAGATTTTATAAATAATGAATAAGTTATACAAAACTTTTGGTTGGTAGCCTAGCAACAAGCTGGGCTCCAACTCCCCTTTGAATAGCGATGCCTAATCTATGAAAAATGAAACTACCAAAGCCACTACTAGCATCATTGCTAGCAAGGAAATTCTTCAGACGATTGAAGAAATTCAAAGTATCTTCGCCCAGTTCCCCTAAGGTAGAGAAAGCAAGGACGTCAAGCCCAAAGCCATGTGAAACACACTTGTCCAAATATTTACTACGTTTTCGTGAAACTGCACTGAAGATAGCCTTTCTTGGGACAAAGGAGCGAACACCATCACTAGTGAATGGCGAGACACCTATGATATCCATACAAACATCTTATCCATTATCCCAATTAAGAACAAGGATATCGGCCGGTTTCAAATCTCTGTCATCATCTGTTAGGAAACTAAGAGAAACTTCCTTGCGAGCAGGAACATTAGCTTTGTAACAAATGTCAGCAATAACATCACGAACAAGATCATGTCAGAACTTATATCCAACATCTTTAGCACAATGAAGCGCGTGATCCCCAAAGACATCCATAAATTTGTTACAACTTGCGCAGAAGCTATTCTCAACAAACAAAGGGATACCAAGGCGATAACAGAGGACAGCTCTGAATTGTCTTGGACCAAGGCACTGATTAAGCCCACTAATGGGTACGGCTAGTAAGTAATCTTGAGCATGCTTGACACGGTTGCGCTGCCATAAAGTGGAATCTCTTACAGACATTGTAAATTGGTTTGGGATTTGTTTCTAAACGACATACCTGGATAAAAGGATCACCTTTTGCACGGAAGCAGTCTGGCTCTGAGAAGCGAGATAACAATAGGCACGGGTGTCATCCATGGTACTTTTTAATTGTAATGCTATATAAAATATAATTTGAAAGTGAAAATAAAATTCTTTGAAGAATGTGACATAGATTTAAAATAAAAATAACAACCTTTAAAGAATATTATGGAGAATAAGAAATTTATTATCGAGGATTTAAGGGAAATTTTGGTCATTTATATAATATAATAGGGATATAAAAGAAAAATCATGCAATAAAATAAGGTGGGACCAGAGCTTATGCTTTTAGAGCTTTTAAAAGTTCCCCTCGCTTAGCTTTTAAAAGTTCAGGAATTTTGGAAGTGGTTTTGGTTAAAAGCAGTTTAAAAATATTTTACCGAACACTAATATGAAAAATAATGCTTCAAAAAAATAAAAATAAATAAATAATTACTATATATATATTTTGAAAGTGCTTTTTGAATAATAAAAACATTACTAAACCTAGCCATAATTTTACTTACAATTGGTTTTACGGTTTGTCTCGTAAGAAAAATATTCCAGCCGTAACTCTTCATATTGATCTGTTATCGTTGGAAGTTCATCAACCACTAACCGTAAATGCGCCTTACGATTGGTTTATATGAAAAACCCAACCGTAAGTTGCTCTGAAATATATATTTTTTTCTTTATATTCTTTCACCAATTTTGATTAATAAAAAGGATATTTGAGCTAAGTTAGAGGTGTATCTGATTATTTTCAGCCATTGATTCCTTATTTTGGTTGAGGGAACCAAAACTAGGATTTTTCAAAGAAATCTCAAAAAAAAAAAAAAATCTCTCCACTTTTTCTTCCCACCAAAACAACTTTTAATATGATTTAATTTTTTGACTAAGTGTATAAGAAATCATTAATTTAATCATTAGTTTATTAAATGATTAACACTAACTAAATGAGAGTTGTTTAATCATTATGAAAAGTATCTAGTAACGGGGTTTTGAAATTACTAACTAGTGATCCTCTTTTGTCTTATTATAGCACTCCCGCTAATGGATTCAACAAACCCAATAACAGATGCATAGAATCACACAGATAAATTTCAGACTCAAACCAATAGAAAATCATGTGAAATATAAATCACATATAAGAAAACACACAGAGAGAAATGGGATCTACCGTTCTACCATTTTATCTTTAATAAATCCTATTGATTCTGCAGAAACTTCTTCCATACACCTCCATTTTCAAACTCACTTGTAATTCTCCTTAGCTTTAGGTTTTCTCTTCTCTAAAATCCTTTCTTTCGATTTCGACACGACTTCGTACGTAACACTATTGCAGACATATGTTTTCGTGCCGATGTCCCAGCTAGAAAAGAAGTTCAGTTGGGTCTTATATCTACCAATGGTGGTGGCTTAAAGACTGCAGACATCTTAATCTACAATTGGGATGGTGGAAGGGACATATGTTTAGACGTAACAGTTGTTTCACCCTTCACCGGAGGTGGAGTTCGTTCTTTCCGTCCAGGTCTTGCTGTGGATAATGCTGTTGTTCGTAAACGCACCAGGTATTTTGACCAGCGTGTGAGTCATATGGTTTTGGTGTGCTTTCCTTCTCCAGTTTGGGGGAGCTCAGGGATGATGCAATTAATCTCTTGAAGCGTCTTCACAACTATTCTACCAGGCATGAAGGTACAGCTAAAGGTACTAATTTTTTGTTTCATAGGATAGGTATTGTCATTCCGAAGGGGATTGGAGCCCAACTTGTTTCCAGGCTTCCAACTAACTTCTTGTAATTTCTTTTTGGTTTCCTTTAGTTTTTGTTTCTTATCTATACAATATAAGGATGATTATGCCTAAAAATTCTTAGTTGCAAAGCAATGCCCTCACTATACGAAAATAAATAAATTCTATATACTAATATTTTATAATTATATTTATTGTGGGTATAACCTCCCATTAATACTAATATTAATACTTAATTATATTTATTATTCTTTTTTAATTTCCTTTTTATTTTTCTCTAGCTTTATATATATATTTATTTTACAATTATTTTTATGTGACTATATGTCCACACCTTAACCTTTTACTAAGTTATATATGAGAATGATTTCTAAATACCCCAACTTAATTTAAGTGTCACAACCCATACGCAAAGGAAATGACACACCAACAACCTAAATAAAACGGTAAGCTAAGTCGGGTGAAGTCCGATCCGAAATAGTAGATATAAAAATACATGGTATTATGGTAGCAAAATTTAATAGATTCTAATATTTAGCTAAGTTGCGGCTGATGGGAACTACAAATATGTTGTGCTAGCTGGTAAGCTATGGTTTAGCTCTCGCAACCGTGTTTCTGTTATGCGCAGAAACTTGGTTTAATTTGTTGTTAAATTTTTATTCAACTAATTAAGGATCGTCTTCTTCTTCATAACCCATCTCAATCTTATTGCATCAATTTCAGTCATAATTATCTTTTTGTTTTTCAATCGAAACCTATTATAATCCTTAAATCAATTTTAGGAATTCCTTCAAAACCCATCAAATTTCTTTTCTTTTACCGTCAATCAATTCAAAGCCACCAATATTAGTTTTTCTCTTCTTTTTTTTCCTCTTGACATATAAAAAATACACATAAATCCGTTTGAATATGGTTGTACAACTGAACATAAGCAGGCTTACTTGTCGATCATGAAAATAAAATAAGAAAAATCACATATAGGGTCTGTTGAAAGCATTAGTGGGACTTTCCATCAAAAAAAAAAAATCTCCAGTTAGTAAAATCAAAACCCCATATTCAGTATATTTTCATAATCACTAGTTTTCCCTCATTTAGTAGTTGTAATTTTCTAAGCTAATCTACTATATGTTGTGAGTTTAAATTTATTATTTTATTTATAATTATTAAATAAAAAAATTGATTGAGATCTTTGGATTTTTGGAGTGAAGAGAAGTCAAGGGAAAAAAGAGAATAAGAGATTTTTTTTGAAACTCTAGAATTTGATTCACCCACTCAAAATGAGTGATTCCGGCGATAACTTTGATGTGGGTGAATCCTTAAAGAAATTAAATTTTACATACAATATCCCATGATGGATGTCCGAGGATGGATGAATTTTGAAGCTTTTCAGAGGTGTTTGCGGTTGGATTTTTTCTTTGTAACCAACCGTAAGACAATTTTATGGATAAGAAACAATGAACTCCTAAACGTTAATGGATAAGATTGAGGAAAACTCAATTATAACTCATTTACTTTAAGGTTTTTGAACCAAAACTCCAACTGTAAGAAAAACTACGGCTGATTTCATAAACTCGAACCTAATCGTAACAACTTAAGAATATAAGTATACAATTAAAAAATTAAGAATTTTTAACTATAAATCAATGTGCAAGTCAGATGTGTCCCTGATTTCAACCAATCTAACCCATTTCAAACACCAAAAAAAAAAAAAAATTAAGAAAGAGAAAAGAGAAGAAAGAAGAGTTACAATCGAAGAATCAGAAAAGATAAGACAATTTAAATGAATTTGATTTAGGTTGAGGATTTAATAGATGGAATACTAATTTGGAAAGTTGATATACCTCAAGATTACCCCTTAACCAAGTCCCTCGTCATAGAAAATCCTGGAAAAGCCCCTTCATAATATCGATTTCAAAAGCCCCTATATAAGGAACGGTGGTGGGGACCATGATTTCATTTTTGGATGGATATTAGAAGTAATTCTAGGTCACCCCTTATCTAAGTATTTATGTTAATACCAAGATTACCCTTCTTAGTTAAATTTGTTAGTGTAATGATTAGTTAAATAATTAAGTTTAATTAATTTGTAATTAGTGAGGTTAGATTAATTAGTTGAGTGTTTTTAGAAGAATAATTTTTGAGAAGAAGATGTTTTTTTTTTCCTTTTCTTTTAAAGATGGTTGATTGCGAAATGAGGGTTTTGGATACTCAGGTATACTTCAAATTTAGTTAAACTTGCTTGAATTGGCCAAAACTTTCGAAAAAATGAAAATTTTATAAACTAATTTCGAATATGACAATAGAGTTCGGCTACGAATTTTGAAGAACAGGTAGCCGAACTCTTCTGCTAGTGTAGTTCGGCTAATGGTTCTGAAGACACAGGTAGCCGAACTTAGCTTTAATGGAGTTTTTGCTTTCAGAGAAAAGTTCGGTTAGAAAAAAAATTTGCGACGTGACTGAAGCAAAAGCTCGGCTAGGAAAAAAAATTCCGACGTAACCGAACCAAAAGTTCGGCTAGGAATTTTTTTTTACGACGTAACCGAACTAAACTAAAAAATTGGGGAATACTAAAAATTGAAAAAATAAAAAACATTATAAAGTAAATTAAGCACCCCTTATATATCCAATTAATTTTGGTAATGGCTAATTTGTGGGATACTCCGAAGAAATTCTGGGTTTACCATTTGGAGATCTGAAGCTTCTAAAACAGGGGGATTTAGTTCCTTCACTGCTACTAGGAAATGACGAACATACTCAAAGTACTGATACAGTGATACACAAGCAATAACCGAACTCCACCATCTGATTACAACAACAAAAAAAAACGACCGCTTTGACGTTCATAATCAGCTTACTGGTCCAGTAAAGATAGGTAACATACATTTGTCTTTCCCCTTATATTATACCTATGAGATATTTTTACAGTCGGTATTGTCTTCAAACTCATAACAATACCGACTGCTACCAGTGTGTTCACCCAAAAACAGAACTGTCATGAATCCATGCTGTAAATATGAACGATGATGTGGCCACATACTTTTTAATGATTACTCCTCATGTCATGCCCAAATTGTATCATAATTTTGACACGACAATACAGTACAGTGAGTCCGCACTTTCAAAATTCAAACTCTACCACTCTCCATTTTGTTTACTGCTAATTTGTCTCCATTGCTTGGAAACTAGTTTGGGTATAATTGGGAGAACAAAGCACAAATCTCAAACTGATATCATATTGGTATCGATGATTTAGATTCTGAGGGGATACCAATTCAAAAATACCCCTTAGCCAGAATCCAACTCCATAACCGGAAGTATCCCCCAATTTATGAGAACATCCTCTAATTGTGCCTTCTTCTAAACATCGACGTAACCGAACTTTTCTTTGAAAGCAAAAACTCTATTAAACTAAGTTCGGCAACCTGCACTTAAAATTTTTTATTTGCGAAATAGCCGAACTGTTTTTCATGTTCTTCGTTTCCATCGGGTTACACTAGTTCAACAAAGTTTTTCCCATTCCTAACCAAACTTATAGAGGTGGTGGTGGTTGACTTAAATTAACCTATATATATTTATATATAGGAGGTGGTGGTTGGTTTAAATTAACCTATATATATTTATATAGAGGTGGTGGTGGTTGGTGACCGCAATCGACGGCGGTGGTGAGAGGAGGTGGTTATATATAGGGTCTTCTTAACTTGTAGCCCTGAATATATGTTAAGGGGACATTATCTTGGTTTTTTTAATTTTTCTTGGTCGGATCATGAGATAACAATTAAAAACTAACAACTTAAATACTTAAATTAATATATAGAAAGAAACTTATGTAACTACCCTTCAAGTTTATTAAACAACTTAAATATTTGGGTCCCACTAGTTATAACTATCAGACGGATTCAATAACAAA
The DNA here is from genome assembly GCF_003573695.1 of Papaver somniferum. Taxonomy (NCBI): domain Eukaryota; kingdom Viridiplantae; phylum Streptophyta; class Magnoliopsida; order Ranunculales; family Papaveraceae; genus Papaver; species Papaver somniferum. The sequence goes on from NW_020623156.1 coordinate 2,467,246, forward strand.
GTTGAATATTCTGTTCAAAGTAGATTTTTCAGTTCCAACAATTAATAGATTTCCACGGTTTGTATTGATCGTGTATTTTGACTTTTCTTTATTTCTCTTCTTAGATATCCTGCCGTTTGAAATTCTCCATTCTCTTCACGGCTTTTCTTCTCATTAGTCTATTAATCCCAAAATCGTTAGGAAGTGACATCTACCACTCCGACTGTTCATGATTCATGAAGCATTGTTTTCTTTGTTTTTTTCCCTAACCCTACAATCTTTGTAATTAGTAACGATGTGTTTTTTGATAAACATTTTTTTTTCTGGTCAAATTTTTATAAAAACATAAAAATACTAATTTGGCTACTAGTAGAAAATATTTCATAGCGGCCTCATATCACTTGAGCACGGGTGAAATTATAAGCCATAGAAGTGAAACTATGGGTTAGTATTGAATTATCTAGTGATAAGGGTATAATTGGAACCAAGTTTCAAATTAACAACAACTCCAATGTAATTTATCAAACTCCAAGAGAGAAAGTGAGTTATTAATGACTCTTTAACATGTATATATAGCGCTACAAGTTAAGAAGACCCATATATATATAGGTGGTTATTAAATTGGTTTTAAATTAAATTAGGTTAAGAGTAGGCTAGTCATTTACACATTTTAGGGCGCTCCTTAAAACTATAGGTAGATATTTTTATCACATAATGGTCCCCACCAAAAAGGGTGGTGCCCAAAACACGGTACTATATAAGGTTTCAAATAAGAAATTGAATGATTTTTTGGGGACCATGGTTTTTTTGGGGGGACCATGGTTTTATTTTGGTAAAGGCATTAGAAGTAATTCTAGGTCACCCCATATCTAGTTATTTATTTAATACCTAATCTACCCTCTTAATTAATTTTAGGTTATGATTAGTGAATGATTAGTTAAAAAGATTAAATTAAAAGATGGGTTTATTATTAGTTGAGTAGAATTATTGAGAGAGTCTAGTTAGAGAAGATGAAGGAGAAAAACATGGAAAATAATTTTTTTTTCCAATTCACTAAGTTTAAGTATTCAAATGATGAAAACTCATTTGATTCTTCATCTCCATCCTCTCCTAAAATATTTGTTAATCTTCAAAATGATCCGGATTTGAACTGGATTTTGAACAGTTCGGTTACTTTATATGAAAAACAAGTAACCGAACTCATCTGAAGTTGTAGTTCGGTTGCCCCGTGAGATGAACAAGCAACCGAACTCATCTTAAAGTGTAGTTCGGTTACTTGTTCCAAACACGCAGGTTACCGAACTCTTTAATAATTTCTAGGAGTTACAGCGTTATGTTCGGTTGGTTCGCAAACTGCATGCACTTTTGATCTAACCGAACTTTACGTAATATAAGAGTATATAAGTTTACAAAGTTCGGTTCTTTCGCAAACTTGAACCTAACAGCTAACCAACCGAACTCTGAGTTCGGTTTTTGCGATAAAATTGTGAAGTTACCGAACTTAACAAACAAACAAAAATGTGAAGTTCCAGCATCTATTGGCTAAGTTCGGTTACTTTGTAGTTTTAAAATTTTTTGCGAACAAACCGGACTCTATTGGCTAAGTTCGGTTATTTTGGAATTCAACATAGTGCCCACAACAACACAGTTCGGTTAGACTGGATTTGTTTTTTTTCGGTTCTAAGGGTGGAGTTCGGTTACTTTGTAATTTTAAATTTGTTTTCCAAACAACCGAACAGATAGTTCGGTGACTTAGTTTTAAATCCAATATAACCGAACTGTTCTTCGTGTTCTTCATTTTCAAGAAGTTCGGTTAGTAAACTAGGGTTTTTTGAAAAATCGACCTAACCGAACATGGCTCTGTAACTTCTATTAAAACCCTATTTTGATGATTTCTATTCGATTGAAGCAATCAAAATCAAATTAAAGCGAAGGGTTTGTTGGAAAATACCTCCAGAGTGGTCCCATGGCAGAATCAGGTTGCGGCTGGCGTCTTTTATACTCGATAAAATTATTATGTAACTGAACTTAATTGTGATTGCATTGATGTTCTTACATTTCTTAAATAGGCGGTGGTGGGAGGAGGTGGTGGTAATCGGTGGTTGGTGGTGGTGATAATCGGAGGTGGTGGTGGTGGTAATCGGTGGTGGTGGGCGGCGGTGGTGGTGGTGGGAATCGGTGGTTGGTGGTGGTGATAATAGGAGGTGGTGGTGGTGGTAATCGGCGTTGGTGGGTGGTGGTGGTGGGAGGAGGTGGTGGTTATATATATAGGTGGTTATTAGATTGGTTTTAAATTAAATTAGGTTAAGGGTAGGTTAGTCATTTCAACGTTTTAGGACACCCCTTATCACTATAGGGAAGGTGGCCTAATAAAACCATGGTCTCCTCAAAAAAACCATGGTCCCTAAAAAATCGTACTCAAATAAACGCTATCCGCCCACCTCAAATACAGGCCAGGCAAGCCCATGACCGGAAATAGGCGCCTGTGGGCTCCCTCCCTGCCATGCCGTACGAATCAGGTGGTAGCCCATCGGTACTAATTGGGCTTTGCTCTACCTTCATTAGGTTTTAGGTTTGGGAAAATTAGGAGCAGGCCCAAAAAAATAATATTCTCATTGTCAGGCCCACAATTAATTTTTAGTTCCGTGACACCCATAATTATATGAAATTATTAAAAATGTATGCATGACGGATTATGCATCCGCTTGACGGGTTATGCATCAAGGGTATAATTGGAAACACAACTTGGATATAACATATCTAAAAATCCGCGCCTTGGAATTTTACAAATTTTATATCATTAGAAATCTTTTTAAGAGAGCTACGCAACGAGTACAAACAAGAATATCAAATTTTTGGTTTTCACGAAAAAATCGGAGGTGATCATCATTTTAGGCAAAAATTTAGAAAACTTGATACATAACCATTATGCAGCCACCAAAAAAGATGCATAACACATTCCGCAGACGCATAACGAATTATGCAACCATTTTCTCCACTACATAACAAATTATGCATTTGGATAACAAAGTTATGCATCTATAACAACTTATGTAACCATTGTTTTGGTTGATTTTAGTGCGTACATAAAACAATTGATGCATAATGCAGTATGCATCCATATTTATGGATGCATATCAGGTTATACATCTATTTTCTCGATGCATAAAAGATTGTGCAACAATTTTCTCGATGCATAACACATTATGCAGAAAAAGTTGACGCATAATGCGTTATGCAGCCATATTTTTGGATGCATATCAAGTTATGCATCAATTTTTTTATTTCAGTGCTTATAAAAAAGTGGTTGGATAATGCTTTATGCATCCATTTTCATGACTGCATAACATGTTATGCAGATATTATTTTAGGTGCATGACAAGTTATGAAGTCTTTTTTTTTTGTTGGTTACAATACTAACAAAAAAGTTGTTGCATAACATGTTATGCACCCATTTTCTGGTCTGCATAACAAGTTATGCAACAATTTTTGTAGATGCATAACAGGTTATGCAATCATTTTCATAACAACTTCAAAAAACACAACAAAAAAAGCATTATAACTAGCATCATTTTCTTATGCATCATTTTATGGAAGCACTACTGTTTATAAACACTTCAAGCTTATGTATATCTAATGAACTTGAGATCCAAATATTAGACTACGATACATAATGTTTATATTTTCACTCAGATTATCATGGGAGAAGGTAAACGTACTCATGTGAGAACCAACAAGGGAGTGCACAAAGTTTGGAGGAAAAAGGATCTTCTGCTTCTTGACATCGACCTGGAAAATTTACTGCTGTATGATTATTTAATCACTAATGAGACAATCGTACCAAGACAAAAGTGCAAGTTGGATACAAAATATTACTCGTAGGATTTAAAGCTTATGGAGTTGCCTTCTCGCTGCAAAACTAAAACCTGAAGGAAAATTCTTATCTACAATACATATTTAACGAAAATCAGAAAGCAATTTACCCATCCTATTTCGTATTCAAACCACTTCTCGATTCATAACCATCTTCACCACCTCGATCAATACCATTAAGACCTTCATATGCAACCATGAATCACAGAAGCAACTTCATGTTGATTCTTCCATTTCCGACCAGAAAACCCATCTAATTTTTCATTCAAACTAAAATCCGAGATCAACCCGTTATTCCTTTCTATTTTAAAGTATCACAATTCGAACGAAACCCCATCTAATTCATCCCCACAATCCACAAACTCTCAATTTCTTATCCAAATTTAACATCAACCATCTTCCCCCTGTTTAATTTCAATTCAAATCGATTACTGACCACAGATCTTGCAACCCATCTCTATTAACCAACCAACAGCAAACCCTAGTTACTTCTCGATCTGTTTAAGCTAAAGAACGAACTCAGTTTCATTGTCAATCCCTTCCAATCTCGGTATTATCTCAGAATCACTTTCAATTTCTTTTTCATCGATCTGATCTCAATCAGCTGTCTCTCGGCTCAGAACCATTCTCTTTCACTCTCTGTTCTGAAACAATCCGCTTCTCTTGATCTTCATCTCTTGTATTCAGTAGCAGCTGCGCTGCCATTATTTCTTCCTCTCTCAAATTAGTCGTATTTTGTCCCTCTAAAAGAAATCCAATAAACTTATTTTCTGAAATTATAGGTGTGTGAGGAAATTTTTCCTTCAAAACTGGGTGCGCGCGTGAAGATTTCTGTTGGTGGGTTTGACAGTGTACAAAATAAGGAGAATGGGTCTCGCAGTAGTTTTCACTTTATGTTTTCTTCGATCCACTTCGCGTAAGTATGCCGTCATTAAAAAGAATCTTTGTGAAAAGAAAAAAATAGCAAAAAAACTTTAGTATATAGATAGAATTAGGGTAGAACTTAGACAGCAGCAAGATGGATGATCTCCCCAGGGATATCTTAGAAAATATACTTTCTGGATTACCTTTTAAGGAAGCATTACATGCCAAACGAGTTTGCACAACTTGGAGAGCGATCCTCCGCTATAAAACTGCAAAGCCGGGTATCTTTTTCGCTTTCTGTCATGTTGAACATCGCACAACTTGTAGAGAAGAGCTTTTCTATGAAGATGAGCATAATCATTATGATAATACAAAGATCAACCGCTACTACTCTTACGACACACTTACGAAGATAGAACATGGTAAGTTTATTAAAGAATCCTCCCCGAGAAACACCATGGTTGGGTCTTGCAATGGTTTGATTTGTTTTGGCAAAAAAACTGAAGATGCTCTGGGGGAAGTTCCTTTTATAATCTGTAACCCGTTAACTGGAGAATCTGTCTTTCTTCCGGAGTATAATTACTATGAGATGCCTCTGGATATACTAAGACCAAGGCTTCCCTTTGGATGTTTAGCAGGTGGGCTTGGTTATTGTTCTTTGACTGATAAATACAAGGTCATAATGATATACTATCATGCAGAGGAACAAAAGGGACATGTTCTGGTATATACTATTGGTGGTGAGTGGAGATACATCGGATTTATGGAACGTTACAGAGGTTACGCATTTTGTTATTGTTCAGGCATTTATGCAAATGGCGCACTTTACTGGTTGCACACAAGTGATAATATGTTAGAAGATAGTGAGATTGTAGCCTTTGGTATGGAAAGTTAGAAGTTCCATCACATCTCCTTGCCACGTTCTTAATGGCAACTTCAAGATGAAACTTAGCTTATATAAAGACAACTCTCTTTATTGATGTTTAGAAAATCTCTCAAAACTAAACACAAGCTCTAATCTTGCTCATATGATCAACCACAACTTTGGTGATCATATATATATAGAACTATGAATTCCTTTTCCTAGTCCTATTACCTTATTACATGTCTTTCCTTTTCTTAGAACTAGATGACTTCTAATTCCCTTAGGATTACATAAATTTCCTAATCTTGTCCTAACCAGCTTGTTAGTGACTTCTATGTTGAAGTTAATCCAACATTCTCCCCCTTAAGCTTCAATTGTGCTTGTGAAAAATCTTGTACGTATGATGGTGCTCTCGTCTCCCATGGCTCGGTGTAGACAAGCTCTGATACCAATTAATGGCAACTGCAAGATGAAACTTAGCTTATATAAAGACAACTCTCTTTATTGATGTTTAGAAAATCTCTCAAAACTAAACACAAGCTCTAATCTTGCTCATATGATCAACCAAAACTTTGGTGATTATATATATATATAGAACTATGAATTCCTTTTCCTAGTCCTATTACCTTATTACATGTCTTTCCTTTTCTTAGAACTAGATGATTTCTAATTCCCTTAGAATTACATAAATTTCCTAATCTTGTCCTAACCAGCTTGTTAGTGATTTCTATGTTGAAGTTAATCCAACAGTTCTTGCATTTCTCCACTCAAGTTGCTTGGAGGGAATAATAATTTGTACTTGGTTTCCACAAACTATACAGCTTCTCGCACTGACATATGGGTATACAAGAGAAATAATATCAACGGCCGTACTAATAACGCCAAGAAAGAGTGTAACCTGAAACAAAACTACCACTGCAAAAGTTCGTCACACTGGAATAAGGAGTTCAAGATACGCTGGGAAGACTCGTATCAAAACTTTACACCATTCGCAATCACAAGGAACAATCAAGTTCTATTGTGGTACCACCTCCACATACCTTTTGAGACGAGACTGTATTGCTATGACCCTAAAACCTCAACCTTAAACGAACTCTGGGATGATAAGGCCAAGGGTATGAACTGTTGGTACATCGAGGCAATTCCTCACATGCAGAGCGTTGTCTCTTTGAAAGATTTGGGAGAAAAAAATGTTACTTCTTTGAAAGATTGTGAAAAACTATTGTTACAAGTGAAATGGAATGGCAAAAAGGCTATTACGGAATACCATTACGAAGTTAGTTCAAGAGGTGCTAAAAGATGGGGGAGAGACTGGAAAAGGGAGACCATACATCTAAATTAGGAAGAACAAGAGATATTAAAGTCAAGAAGCTAATTAAGAAGATATAAAATCCATATATACTTTGTGTTGATCATGTATCTGTTTTTATGAAGAGGGCAGAACATCTAAAAGGAGAAGCAAATTGCTATGTTATGCTTCATATCCACATCACTGCACTGCCACATCATCAAACGCTGTTATTCAGCGGTCATGCAGCGGGTCACGTAGCACTATTGTATATTGTTCGCGCGTACAAAAAGTTAAAATTTCAACCATCATTTATTCGGCGTTTACGCAAAAAGTTGTATTTAGACTCAACTCGAATGACATTTCCTAGTAAGTCTCTATTTTTTAAAAAACTTTACTTATATAACTTCTACTTCAATGCAAATGAGCATAAACACTGATATCCTCTAAGAGACCATTTGCTTATGCACTGTTTTTGCTGTGCCTCATAGAAATTATGCAGAAGAACTTCATGGTAAATGGTCATCCCTGGAGAATGCTTGTGATACCGAAAAATGATGTCGGATCACTCATGACTCCACATACCTCCATTGTTTCATCTCAATTCATAGTATGTGGTGGAATGGTTCCAAGTTTACACCGTCAATCGGTGTTCCAGATGAGTCACAAGGGAGCCATATATTTTCGAATATCTGACCGTGTTACGAATCAAAGGTCTGGTTCCTACTTCCTAGGCAAGTCTGACTATTTCCAAGTAACTTGAAAGTTCAGCAAGGAAAACTTAAGGAGATGTTGATTGAATTTGAGTTATGATGCCATTCGGTGATGTTAAACATCATATCAGGCGATTATGAAATTTGGTGTTATGCTTAAGCTTAAGGTTAAGGTTATCCACTGATTCTCACCATCAGGATAGATGCACTCGAACATACTTCAATTGTTTCTTTTCAAATCCTTGGTCCTCGGCACAAATAGTAGATAGTATGCACTATTATATAGTCTTGTATGTGGCGGATAATATGACACTTCATTTTTCTGCAGGTAAAACATTGAAGTAAGTTATGGCAACATATTTCGGTATGGTCTCTTGCTCATAAATGTCTGGTACATCCAGATTAGATCATAAGTGAACAAGGAAGCTCACACTAAGAAACATAATTAGCTTCGCAGTTCCATTTAGCCATATTCTTCAGCAATTTAAGAGCGTGGTCTAGTTGACCAAACTCTACAAAGCCCAGTTATATATTTTGTTTTTCTTTAAAGCCCAGTTATATATTTTGTTTTTTTATAAAGCCCAGTTATAATTGGACCACATGTAATGATATTTGGTGGAAGTGGAACCGTGGAACTTCCTTTTAAATCATTTTGTCAAACAGTTTAACGGTAGACTGAATCTTCCCCTGCAAAGATGTATGATCTGAAACATAAGTTTGTAGATGCCTACGTACTTTCATGTCAGTTCTTAGTCTCCGTCACAAATAGCAGTCGAGCTAAACCAAAAATGCACTCGTTGAGAGGAGTCTGACTGAGAAAAAACTCAGTCAACAACAGATCTCTTCTACCCTAACACAATCATCTTAGGCATAAGCGATTCAAGTAAATGTAAAAGGGTATCATCGTTACCTGAAATCAGCCAATTAAAATAAAAATAAAAAATCAGCCTATCCCTTCCATAAAGAAAAAGAAATTAAGAACACTGCATCCTTGACTTTTTGCAGATCAGGGAGAAGATTGGGAGACGCATTCTCCCTATTAGATACACACTGAGAAACGTGTCTATCGAGAAGATCATTGTTCACGCAGGAAGAACCATCAGATTAAATCTCAGATAAATAGTAAAAAACAATTTGTTCAGACATGGCATCTTTGAATTGTGAGGCATAAAAATTAAATTTTCCAACTTGGTAATGAACCAAAAAGAGAAAACGGCTTAAGTAAAACAACTGCAAATTAAATTGGTATACCTGTTTATTTGTCAAACAACCAAGTTCTACCTGGATTGCATAGGCCAAATATGTTATTCGTCGACATTAAGCAATAGGGAGCACGGTTCGATCTCATCTTGCTCTATTTCCTTAAGCAAGTGTATATGAAATTAATCATCAATATGCTCGCATGATCTTTCCATTGACTCGTGCGCATTATCATAATCCACTTGGGATGTCATTGTTCTCTGGAATCATTAAACTTCGGAGCGTCCTCCAGTTTGATTCATGGACATATTCAGAGAAAATCTTATGAGATGATTTCTGATGATATAAGTAAGGTGTACCTTACTCACCTATTTCCTTTCTAGGTGAGCATTGATCGAACCTGGTGGTCTCTCCATTTTCCTTTATGGATCCACGGCCTTAACTACACTTCCACTATGTGTAGTTGCAACACCTTAGTCTATGGTGTATATCCCCTATTGAGGATTTGTAACCTTGCAGGTAGGTTTGCAGCTGGTATGTGTGATCTCATCACTTTAGCGACATCAGTGTAAATTCTGAAAATCGATTATTCTTTGTCACTTCACATTTACATTTGTGGAGTACAAGCTTCAATATGAGACACAATGGGAACACACCACGACAATTCATGTCGTTCCCTTAGTAAATACTTTTTCTTATCTTCCCCTAACGACGGGAAGACTGTCTCATTAAAATGACAATCCGCAAATCTAGCGGTAAGAGATCTCCTGCCAAAAGGTTTAAAATGCAGATAATTGTTGGAAATTCTTGTCCAACATAATCACTTAATCAATTGGATGACCCATCATAGTACGATGTGGAGTCGTAAGGGCACATATATAGTGCAACCAAAAATGCGTAAGAACACAAAATGTCAGGCTTATATCCAGTTACCAACTGGAACGCAAAGAATGGTTGACCAATTGTGGGTCTAAAACGAATAAGTGAAGATGCGTGTAATATTTCATATTCCTCTAGCAGTTAAAGGTAGGTTTGTACGCATAACCATTCCTTAGGAACGATATGTAACCTTTGATGATAGCCTTTGCGAGACCATAGGGTATAGGATACTCTACATTGATCCTATTAAACATGCAATAACCATCAAGTCCTTTTGATGTATACTCTCTAGCATTTATAAGGGGTGGTGAGTCCTTACATGTATAATGTGTGCTAGTAGTTTTTCAAACACAACATTACTTGGGAACTATAACTAGTCCAAAATGTCAAAAAAATCCACGAGAACCATAAGTCACTTTAGTGGTCCGCATTCGGCATGGATATTTTTCTAAACATCACCTTGTTTTCTTTGTAATATGGATTATTTACTATTTGCATCTTAGGATGGTCTCGATCCTGTTTTACTGAAGGCTTTGTAAAATTAGTGACATGCTTTCTTATTTAAAAGCATAATGGGAAGGGGGGTTATGCATATAGTACTTAAAAAAACACTTATTGATCATATCCCGTCACTTCGCATTCTGTCAATATTTTTCCCGTTGTCTCGTTCACTCAAATAAAGTGATGTTTGTATGAGTCCTTTCAAAACGATCATCATGTCACAACCAAAGTTACTTTATGGTTATGTCAAAGTCTATATGATTCAATTCCCAATATTTCATCGTCGAAGTCAATATGGATTCAATAATCCAAATACTATAGTGGATTTACATTTCACTAGATTGACTCATTAGTTTCTCTAAGATATATTTCCTTCCAAATATATTAGAGACTATAAAAGATGCAATCAATTACATTCTCATCATTGTGAGTTTCTATATGATATCCACTTGCATGGGTCTCTTTGGAATTTAACAAGGTGATTAGCTCTCGGTACATATAGAGCTTTTGTGACTTTTAGTCTTTGTACCAATTAGGCAACAAAGATTGAGCATCTATTCGCTCGGCTATTACCTGTAATGATCCAATCAGCGCATGGTATTATATAAGGAAACATTTCAACAAGTAGTTATATATTTCCTTAAGAGCTTCATGTAATAAGTGGTGTGGCCTTATTACGTAACAAAGGAAAATCTATGTCATTTACTTTAGAGTGTTACCGTTCATGAAGATGATATACTTTTCATCATAATGTACGAATGATCATTATAACTCAAGTACTTTTGAGTATATCTCAAGTTCTTTAGAGTATTTCAATCTCATGAAAATGATATACTTTTCATTCCATAAGTGCAGACAATGAATTTAATTCTTCGCAAAAAAAATTTCTTTATTTTAGCTAATGAAATATATGTCAAACTATCATGTAGACAACATTTTAGGATCAAAATGTAAAATCTAACCATACAAATTCGATTGAATAAAGGTAAGAAAAAAATGGGTAAGTGTATTAACCATACAACGCTTGTATCATTCTTAGTAAAATGCTTATACCAAGATTCGCAACTCACATTGGTATGAGTCAGAATTACATCTTTGTCCCATTATAGGTAGATACATTTACTTTCTATCATTACTACGGGAGCCAGAATTACATCTCTGACTCATGGAAACATTTGCGGGTTTCTTTCCACAAAACGTGTGGTGTGCTTTTAATTACAACATATCATTGTCAAAGTTATTGACTCGTTATAGTCTAACAAGTTGATTACATCCCACTTAACATTCAAGTTTGGGGGAAAATGAATGTTTCGACAAACTTCCTTCAAAGCAATACATCGTCTGAAGTTAATATATCGCCTTGGAAATGCTGAAGATATGACTTCCTCTTTGAAAGGTGTATCTTTATAAGTTGAAGATTTTTATGAAGCACTTGTGTACACAAACTTCCACATCATAGACTCTTTAGTGGTGCTCAAGTACTTCTGAGTTCAAAAGGTCAAATTAGAGTCGAATTGGTTTCTGAAAAAAGAATTACAGATTCATGTAAGGAAATCTCCCAGCAATCTAACACCGGACCTGTTAGGATATCTCTGCATTAATGGAGCGCTAATGTCTCCTTGTAGTTGAAATCCGGGCACCTTATCAAGGTGACCTTTTTTTTTATACCTTTGTTGTGATGTGTTTGGTGATGCATTTGGAGCAGTACACTTAATCATTTCGATGACCCATCAAGTCTGTCTTTAATGTCTCTTGTGCACGTATATCACACGGACACCTCGGTGGTCTTCTCTTTATGGTCTCTCGGACTTCTTGTATACGTGCTACATTCTAATAAAATTGGTATACACTATACAGTAGTAAACAACCTAGTCTATCAAGATTGGGAGGCGGTGACTGACATATTATGATCACGAAGAGCAGGATCCACTTCTCTAATTACTTTACAAGAGTCCAGCCCGTAATAACAAACCCAGGTACGATCATATGCTCTAGGCATTCACAGAAGTCCTTGTTTTCATCTACTTGTCGACTCTGAATCACCTCAATAATTCTTCGTTGGTAATTCTGCCTGCGAGATTCAGATTCACTCAACTTAACAACTCCTCCACTTTTTTCTTCTCCATTTCTTTTAAATATCGTGCTCTTGAAGATTCTCTTAGAGCCGCAATTTCACTTTTCCTCGAAGCTAATTTGGATCTTTGAACAATCTCATCTTTCAGTTCCTTTGTTTGATTTTGAACTCGTGTTTCCTTCTCTTCATCTTTCCTTGTGTTCTCTTTCTATACCTATTACCTACATAGGTAACACAAATAGTTTCCAGTTATTCTTGTGATTAATTTCCAAATGATTGGTTGTGGTTGTGGTGCCACCTAGTTGGTATGGCAGCGCAACCACAATAGTGACACTTATGGGGGGTTAAAGTCTTGTTTCTCGAGTGTTATGTTTTTGTTGCGCCTCGCTATTTCTTCGGGGTTGTCCGGTTTTGTTTTGTGATGGTCAAGCATTGTGATCCTTTTTTTATTTATGATTCTTGCTAGAGCTAAAATGTGCAGAAAGAAACCTAAAAATCAATTGATTCCATATATGTATTGAAATGAGGATAGGTTGAGTATATACAAAAGGAAAGAAAAACAATCCAAGCACTTGCACATTTTTTAGTAAAGAAGATGAGGATACAAATAACCATAAAAACTGGACGACCAAGTACAGGTGACTGCAGCTTGCTTTTACAATCCATAGATAGTGAAAAGCCAAAACAATTACAAGTGAGGGCAACTTGCTTTCATGGATTATCGACGAATGAGCACGAACAAGCTGGAGGTTAACCCAACGGATTTAATCCAGTTCCCCGTTAATTACCTCACGGTTCAGGCTGCCTTTATAGGTTTGATATACTCAAGCAATCTTATTATGACCGCTATAAGAGAAAGAATGAGAAATAAAGATCCAGCGGCCAGAGAAATACCAGACCATGGATTATCAAAATATTTGCTACTCAATGTCGCTTTGCAGAAATTCCAACGGTCACAGTAATATATGTTCACTCTCTTATGTATATCAGCATAATAGTCGTCTTTCAAATATATGTCACAACAAAGCTTATTGAAGATGTTGCAGACATCGTCGTCGGTACCCAAAGTATGTGTAATGATTCCCTGATTACGAAGTAAAGTGACATCTGCAGCAGAACTTACCAGGTTATCCATGAATATGGCATATGAGGTCATGTAATATGGAGATCCATTTTGATCAAAGTACTGCTCAGAAGCAATGAGATTTCTAAAAAAACGTCCAGTATTTATGCCGACTACAAGACGAGGGATTGATATCACTCCGTCGACAAATTTAACATCTAGGAAACTACCATCATTGGGGCCTATTTCGAAAATAACTCCTGCTCGTGCCAACTCCGTCGCACTTGGAATTATACTTCCTGACAATTTATGACAACTACTGCGTGTAGGGCTCAGAAATATGATGATGTACTTGAAAACTTGCAGTAACGCATTTTTAAGCATTGTGGTCAGCTCTGTGAACATTGAGAAGGGTGAAGAATGGATTTGAACAACATGCATTTCGTTATTGGGATGAGGATCAGGGTGCATTGATTTAGCTACTAGTTCGAGTAAATTCTTATTACCTTCACCAAGACTTCCTTGTTGTAACTTAGTTACGGTATTGATTTTTCTCGGCAACTAAATATTGTCTTTGAACAAGTTCAGTGCAGTCCCTTGAAAGGTCACTCCCTTCGATTTCTTCTTTTCTGCAGTTAAGTTGAATAAGCGTTCGAGAACAAACATAGGAATTTGATTTTCCATGAGCAAGAGATCCCAGAGAAGCGTATTCTTGGCCCATATATTATGAAATAAAAATTTGTCGTCTATCAGCTTCGTTCCTGTTAATGCTTGGAAGATTCCGATGATGAACAAACCGTCGACCACCATCATTTCTATAAATTCCTTGCTTTCGAGGTTGATTGGTTCCGAGTAGCTCTGGCGAATTTTTTCTTCCATCTTCCCAATAGATTCAACGCAATTCTTGAATACCCTTTGTATTGAATCAAAATTATGCTCTTCTCTTGTTCGATTTAGAACGTTACTCATATAGTGCAGCTTGCATTCTTCCATTTCTTTAAGTGATTCTTTTCCCCTGTGAAAGGGACCAATAGATACCAGTAATGGAGCATATGAACTAGGATCCGTCATCTTGTGAAGCTTTTCGTGCACTCTGCGTATACAAATTAGCTCCTGATACGGACGCCACACATGCTCACTACTTCTGTCAAACTTGGCTATCATTTCTTCAATTGGAATTGATAGCTGCTCATTCTTCACTTTAGGCAATAAAGGATGATTTAAAATTTCGATATCACCCGCAGTTGCCATTACAGGACGAATTATGAAAATAAGATGTACGTCCCCTTGAAATTAGAAACTGAGAGAATTCTTCTCGATATCCTTGATTACGGGTTGTAGGGAAGCTGAGAATGTACTGTAATGTATACCATTTCGACAAAAACTATTAATTTCTAGTTAAATAATAGCCACTAGCTAGGCAACATGGAAAGCACAGCTTACACCATGATCGAAGAAAATACACGAAATAATAAGAATTCAAATAGAAGTTTAGATTAGTCTGATAAGGACGTGCTTAATTGATTACTATCTTGGCGGACGTGTTTGATTAATTTCATGTGCTAATACGTGATTTCACGGATGTATATAGCTGTTAACTCTTTGTTTAATACTTCCTATCTGTATCATGTTAGTAGGTTATGGCATATGTTCACTTATTGTCTTGGTCAGACTCATTTCTTATTTTCTTTTTTCGACGACAAGGAAGGTGCTGACACCCTTGTGGTTGCTTATAGTTAATTAATACCTAGTGGTCTATATACGATTGTTTTCTAATGTTAAGCTGGTTGTTCACAAAAATTAAAAAAATTAAAACGAGGGCTATTTTGCGTTTCCTCCCCTGCCAAGATCGCTAATTAGCATTTCCTCCCCAAAAAATTGAAATTAGTGTTTCCTCCCATTGTCAGTTTTTCCCTCCACTGCTCGGTTAGCTGAGTCGGCGCCTGTGCACGCGTCGCATAGATTGTACACGTGTCGAAGAAAATTACTGAAAAACCCTCATTTGTTTCGGTAAATCTGAATTGATTTACAATCTTCTTCCCTGAAACTGAGACTCAGATATTCATCTGCATCTTCAATGGCAACACAACATCACCAGCACCTCCTTTTAATTCAGAACACCCATTCATCGTAGCAACACAATCTCATCTCCACAAGCCTCATCTATTTCTCTGCTTCAAACAGATTCAACAAACCCTAACTATCCATCTGTAGTTGACCACCACCAACAATCAAACCCAGACACACTCTCTAAATTCATCTAATACAGCTCAAAATCAATAGATCCATCTTTTACCACCCTATATCATCATTTCATCGATTCACAAAATTCAATTTCTCGATTTTCAATTCAACGCAAACCCTAGACAAAACCATGAAACCCAGATACTCAAAGTAATTCCAGCACCAAATCCTTATTATTCTGCAACTTCATGTAACAATCCAATTAAAAGAAAATACTGGTTAATTTTGATTCCAGTATATGAAAAGCGATCGAACAAGGGTTTTAATTAATTCGTTCAATAATTTAAATAGGTTAATTTGCTGCCATTAATGGTGATTAGAAATCAAGTATAGATTGAGGGAAATTTTTTCAGATTGATGTTGCTGCCGTAATTGAAGATGTTTGGTGAAGATTAAGAGGGGGTTGATCCGAACCCGAACCCGAATCCGAATCGGAAGATGGGTTTATAGAAAATAAGGAATTGGAAATGAGCTGAAGATGAGTTTTTGGTTGAAACTGAACACAGCAGCTTGAGATTGAGAAATTAGGGTTCTATAACGGGATTAAGAAATAGAATGGTATCTCAATCATTCTACTTTACCATATCCAGCGGAGATAATAATTCGATGCGTGTGCCCCACCAAATCACTTAGAGAAACAAAAAATGCAAAAACAAAAATTGAAAGTGAAAAGACGACTTCGAGATAAGGTGACACTACCATGTTATTTCTAACATCCGAGCTCTTTGCTTTTATGACTAGACTCTATCTTCGGGTTCCTCAACTCCTACAACCAAGATGCTTCCATCCCCCTAGATATGTTAGTGCTATCCTTTATTAGCACAAGTTTCTAGGCTCTGGAGTTTGTTTATTGCAATTAACAAAAAATTTCTCCCACACCCAAAACTTATATCTATTATTGTCCTCAATTTTCTAAAGATGAAATTAAAAGCATGAACAAGGAGAAACTGTTACCACTTTGAAGGAAATTAAAAGCATGAACAAGAATGAACAGTCTTTCTCCTAGGTACTAAACCCCTATATATATTTCTTAAGTGTAAAAAACAACTCTATGAAGAGAATAATCAGGAATACATTATACATCATTACCACAATACCCAGGAAAATTAAGGCAAGGGTGAACAACAACATTCCTGTGGCTCCGAGTCACTGCTAAAACCTATGAACAAAACTGGAACCCGAGACGTCGCTGTCAATGCCCTCGACCCAGTTGATCGAGAGGTACATGTTCATGATTGAAAATATATGGTTTACCAACACGGAAGTAGGTATACCACCAATAATGCAAATTACTCCTAATATTATAAACTACATCATCAAGAAGTTGTGATTTCACAAAAATTCTCAATTTAACAATCTATTAGAGCATTGCTTGGTCGAAATCGCATGCTTTTCTATCTCAAGCATGTTTGTCAATGTTAGTGATCAAAACTATAAGTCTTGATTTCTAGTCTACTATAGCTAAGTCTCGGACTAGGATAGAAAGTGTAGTTGAGCTGAAGAACTCCATGGCAATCATCATACAAGACGAAGAACTACTCAAGGAACTGGTGGAACATCATCGACTACAAGGTATGTGGAGACTTGAACTTATCTATCACTCAAATGTCTATCTACTCTATCTCCTATCTTGAGACAAAAGTCGTTTTGCTATATAGACTTTGATTCACATTTGGTATTTCGAGCCGAGTTTATCTCGCCTATGTATTTCTCGAAATATGTGTTGGTAAGCTTTCGCTTTGTCCAAGTTCATCTTTACCTAGTGACGAAAGTCATGTTATGTTTCAGTCACTTTGAAATTTGCTTTAACGAAAAATAGTTTGTGAATAACAACTATATAATAACGTCCTCTAAGAATGTTTCAATGATTGAAATGAGAGTTTATATTATATAACCATTGTTGGATATAAGCATTGTGTGGCAACACATATATGTATAAGTCATTTTTCCTTGAACCAAAGTATGCGTACTTTGTTGATCAGGAAAACCGGAACAAGAGCTGTGAACTCAGTCCGCGAACTGGCGGAAGTAATTCTCATCCCGAGAATATCTACTGGAGTTTGAGAACTCCTTCAGGGAACTTAAGTCCGTGAACTAAATCTGCGAACTTAAGTTGGTTATATCTAAAGACGATTTTTGTGAACTTATATTTATATTATCTAAGGAATTCAAAATGCAAACCGTGGCTATAAAGTTCATGAATCGATTCGAGTGAATCAAATCGTTTTTGCTTCGACTGTGTCTTGTGTAGTTACATGAGATTTATACAATTGAACAACTCTCTAACTAGTTCATTTGAGTCATTTGAACTAGTTATGGTGAAGAAGAATATGGGTGATATGAAAGTGCTCATATGGCTAACCATTTGGTTAACTACTGTTGAACCAACAAATGTACATGTTTGGGTTGTGTGTAACAAGCTAAATTTTTGATCCAACGGTTGAAAGATATTAGCTTGAATCTAATCAGGTTGTCATCTAACGATGAATATTGAATGCTTTGTTACCAAGTTAACATTGATTGCAAATCCTGATTTGAAAGACTATATATGGGAGAACTCTAGCAACTGGGAAACCTAATTATCCCCACACCTCATGTGTGATACTAGTTGTATTATCTAGAGTCGATTCTCCTTTAACCTTAGGTTTCTTCTTCTAAACCAGGTTAACGACTTAAAGACTTCATTGGGATTGTGAATCCAGACCGATACTACTTTCTCGTAGTTGTGTGATCTGATCTTGCATATTCTATCGTGTTGAGTACAATCGTAACGATTGGCTTGAGATTAATATCTCCGATAGGCAAGATATAAAAGTAGTCACAAACATCTTCGTCTCATCGTTTGTGATTCCATAATATCTTCTTTCGCCGCGTCGATTAAGATTATTGTGAATTGATTGATAATAATAGGATGTTCTTCGGGAATATAAGTCCGGTTTATCAATTGGTTCATGTTCACCTTGATTTATCAAAAGATGAAATAAAACTCGTAGGTATTTCTGTGGGAGACAGATTTATCTATTACCGTAGACTTTTCTGTGTGATAAAAATTTGTTTATTAAAGTCTTCGACTTTGGGTCGTAGCAACTCTTAGTTGTGGGTGAGATAATCTAAGAGAATCAAGTCCGTAGTATCCTGCTGGGATCAGAGACGTAAGGAGCGCAACCAGTGGTGAATCGAGAACAAAATTTTACTGGGGGCACATTTTATTCTCGAAGAACATAACTAAAATCGTAGCGAAAAAATCCCACACATCAGCAAAGAAGTACACTAAATACCATAAAGTTCATTCAAACCGAAACATAAGTACGTTACTGAATATAAAGCTTGTAAAGAAAAGAAGGTTTGATCTAGCTAAATCACCAATTAAAACTCAATAGAAACACGCAACTTCTATGTCTGCCCGCGACGACTGCACATATTCTGAAACCTTTTCATGACAATATCATCTCCGATCAGATCGAATAAGTGTCTCTCAATGTAGCAAATCAAAATGTCATTCATTCATTCGTCCCCCAATCGATTAAGCAAGCGATTCTTTACAATTTTCATAGTAGAAAATACCCTTTCTACGGTGGCAGTAGCAACTGGTAGAAGTAATGCTAATGTGAGAAGTAAGTAAACCAAAGGGTACACTTCATCCTTTTTAGTCTCTACCATTTTGATTGCGAGATCAGTAACCTTACATCCGCAATGTAATTTAGTAGTTGATATTCTAGTAACACAAGTTGAGTAGGATAAAAATCTCTTGGGTAAAACCGAGCAAAATGAATCAGTTTATCTTTGTCAAATCCAGAGAATGAGTCTCTTGGACTTAATCATGCCACAGAAAGAAGTAATTCAGTGTTCGTCTCGGTGAAGCGATTGTTTAGTTCTTGAAATTGCATATCTATGACTGTGTATAAATACTCAACTTGATAATGATACAAAAGTGTTATAACAGATGAGAATATATTAATCAGGCTTACTATCATATTGTGATGCGAACCCTAACGCGTGTCACCAGCTCGTTTAAGAGTACTTTCTTGATTAAGGCCTCGCCCAGTTAATATCTCACTACTACATAGTGCCTCAAAGACCGCCTCAGCTTGCTTCTCACGAAGCATATCTTGACGTTTGGCTGATCCAGCTACCACATTCACCAAGTAACTCATTACGACATAAAGTTCTTCTACATATGTATGTTTTTTTTCCACAGCCACAACAGCTAGCTGCAGTTGATGAGCAAAGCAGTGGACAAAATACGCGCAGTTATTATCTTTCAAAATCAGTGCCTTTAGACCATTATACTCACCTCGTATATTGCTTGCCTCGTCATAAACTTTCCCTCGTAATCTGGAAATGCTCAATCCATGTCGAGAAAAGAAATCATCCACTGTTGCTTTAAGTGAATTGGCAGTTGTACTAGTGACGTGTTCGATTCCTACGAAACGCTCAATTACATGACCTTTGTGCACATATCTCAAAACAATAACCAGCTGTTCTTTTGATGATATATCTTTAGATTCATCTAAGAGGAGAGTAAATAATCCAACCCCGAGTTCTTTAATAATTTCAGTTAAAATTTTTCAGAAGAGAAGCACTTGGTTATATCTTTTTGAATATCTGATGCTATTAACTTTTGGTTCCCTGGAGCATTCTCTAGTACAACGACTTTAATTTCTTCATTATTATCTGCCAACCATTTTAAGAGCTCTATAAAGTTTCCTATATTGAGATAAGCTTCGGTTTCATCATGTCCACGAAATGCAAGCCCCTGCCGTAAAAGAAATCGAACACAGTTAATCGATGCCCTCAACCTTTTCCTATTATCCCTTTTCTCTTCCTCCGACTGTTTTTCAATAATTGCATCAATGTGTTGTTTCCTATTCATTAACGCCTCACAATTTTTCAAAGCCTTATTATGTGCACTTTTTGGCCCCTCAATATGTAGCTGTAGCCTTTCTTTCTTCCTCCAACCTCTAAATCCTATTCCCAAAAGGAATCACCACTACCAGCTCTAAACAAATAGCAACAAAGACAAAACATCGCATCTGTCGAAATGCTATATTCCAACCAACTTGGGTGCTCGTTGAACAAAGAGCCACAAAACTTTCTTGGCTTGCCACCAGATATTCTTGTTGGATAGGTGTGCTTCTTTGGCTGACAAGGACGTCTTTGTAAGTAAGCTCTTCGAACTCGGTCTCTGATATTGGGATCATAATCAAATATTGGAGTTCGCAGTCCTGGATCTGAAGATAGACTTGCCAGTAAGTTTTCATTCACATCGTTTTCAGCTACGCAGGACGGTGCTACATTCTGGGCACTTGAACTCTGATCATGAATTACATGATTTCGCGTTGTAGAACGCAGGTTTGAGACAGAAGGTGTTGTTGTAGCATTGTTGTCTCTATTTTTCTCTGTAAGTACCTAAGCATTTTTGTATGAAAACCACAAACAAAATTTCATTAGCCTGACTACAATATTAGAGACCAATGAGTTACAAAGAATACAATTGGTCTCTATGATTATTAAGCTTCACCAGTCACTACAAACAGGAAACACAAAGCACTACAGTACTATGATTATTAAAGAAGAAGAAAAAAAAGATTGAATCAAATGTTATTGTAAACACTATGGAATTACAGAACTATGAAAAATAAGCAACTAAATGTGTTAATCCAAAACTAAACCCATATATCATAACACCTATGCCTACAAACATCCAAAGTATTTGCGATTTTCTGTTGTAGTTTAGAAATGACTATAACACCGAACTTAGATTCTTACAGGAACTGTCAATCAACTTGAGCTTAAACTCTTCCAACACACATCCATAAATCTATTCACACAATGGAATAAATTAAACACTATTCACACAAGTTTTAATAAAAAGAGCAACAATAGATAAAACAAATTGGATACACATTTCTTCCCTAATTAACAGATCTTGAGGAGTTGAGGTATTTGATACTAAAATTGAAAATTTGAAATCAAAACCCATTATATCTAATTCCAAAGCCAGCATCCACAATATCTCAAAAATTGATGATAATTATAGAAATCAGGACAAAGTTTCACTCACTAACGTAATGATTATAAGCCATGAAACACAATTTTAAGTAGTAATCACTAATCAACTTAATTTTCTTACCACAGCAAAACAAAGCAATGACACCCACCGGCTGTTTGTAAAATTGCAGTATCACTTTTCCCTTAAAATTGATCAATTTCGTCAAACCTAAAAAAAAAAATCGAAAACCCACCATCATAATAAACCCAAATTTCATCATTAAGAAAATATACATAAATAAAGTGATTCAAGAAGAAAAATATCAAAATTAGAGTATCTAGGAGGTAGGAGTAAAAACCCTTACTTGGAAATTGAATTGATGCAGACGGAGACTGATTAATGTTTAGTTATTCATATAAACCATATACGAACCACAAATATAAGGAAATCATCGTGATTTCAGCAGATTTTCTCCCAATTTTCCTTCATTCTAGGGAAGCTTTAGTTCGTGGAAGTGAGTTATGCACAGGAATAGGGCTGAAATTAGTTTCAGAAGCATATCTATTCCAAGTTTTGGCGTTAATAGAGAGGGGGCACGAAGCTAAATCTGGTGAATATTACACGGGATATTTTTTTTTATAAAATTTAGGGGGGGCCAGTGACCCCACTGGCCCCAGTGTAGATTCGCCACTGAGCGCAACTGTACCTTGGATCAGTGTGAGATTGATTGAGGTTCAACTACAGTCCAAACCGAAGTTAGTTGGTAGTAGGATAGTGTCTGTAGCGGCTTAATACAGTGTGTGTTCAATCCGGACTAGGTCCCGGGGTTTTTCTGCATTTGCGGTTTCCTCGTTAACAAAATTCTGGTGTCTGTGTTATTTCTATTCCGCATTATATTTTGTTAAATAATTGAAATATCACAGGTTGTGCGTTAGAATCAATCAATTGGAAATCCAACCTTTGGTTGTTGATTACAATTGATTGATACATGAACATTGGTCTTTGGTACCATTCAAGTGATTTCTCTTGTATTCAATTAGACTCGCAGATTACTATTTGCTTGAGTAAGAATTGAATCGAGAAAGAGAGATATAACCCTTTGATATACTTTATTAAGATTGAGTCTAGTTGATTCTCTTGAAAGTATATTAGAGTTAGTCCATACATATTGCTAATCGAAATATTGGGTGTGGTTGTTGTACCCACGCTTTTGCACAATCACCATTATCATTTCGCATAAGTATTCCGTGAATTCGCATAATACAATATTCAAACCCTATCAAGGTTTAACGCGATTTTACGTAACCAGGACAAATTCAAGTTTATCATACAAAAGTTTCAAACAAAACCAACGATTCAAACAATAGTTACTGGATTTACAATGTAAATGGAATCCTAAAAACTGGGAAGATTACTAAAATATTCACATTAAATTCGTTATAATTTAGAATTAATCAAACCCAAAGCACAATAAAAGATATCATACATATCTACATTTTCTTTTTAAGATTACAAATTATTCTAACATCAGTTAGGATACGAAAATCAATCAAAAACATGTTAAAAGGAAACTGTCCAGAGATTTTAGAAATATCCCTCAAACTAAAATAAATATTCGACGGTGAATTTACGGTTGGTTATCCTCAAATCTTAATCAGGGATTCCTGAACATGTTACCTATGAATATTAGAAGGACGGTTATCAAGTATACTATTATAGGGGTTGTTGAATCCATTAAAGGGATTTTACCTATGATTCTAATGTCTAGTTAGTTGGTTGGGAGTGTCCTAAAGATATAGTAAAAATATAAGTTACTCTTTTATCAATTAAACCTAAATAGTCTTTAAAAAAAACAATACACTAATTCTAATCATCACCACAACAACAACTTAAAATCAATCAT
Organism: Papaver somniferum; assembly: GCF_003573695.1. Classification (NCBI taxonomy): domain Eukaryota; kingdom Viridiplantae; phylum Streptophyta; class Magnoliopsida; order Ranunculales; family Papaveraceae; genus Papaver; species Papaver somniferum. The sequence goes on from NW_020623156.1 coordinate 2,490,684, forward strand.
CATCAACAAACATTCCATCAATTAAACCGTTAAAATCAATCATTATCAACAACCCTTCTACAAAAATCAAAACAAAAATAATAACCTAATTCTCAAATTCTAATCAACAACCCAAAATCAACTGATCTCAAAACAAGAAAAACAATAGGTTAGGTTCGTCAAAATTTTTGTTGAAAATTAGGATTGAGTTATGGTTGGTTGTTCTTCATTAACAAACCATAACTATGATTTCTGAGAGTGTTACGTTTTTTCATGGACTCGAAAACAACCGTATTTTTCAAAACATGTCTAGTTATACTGTTGGTTTTTTAACGGTAAAAAATGTACTGTTTGTTCTGAATATAATATAAGGAACCGTAAATTATATAACTTACTAAGAATATTTATGGTTGATTTGGATATAAATTATATCAACCATAAAAAATTACGGTTGGTAACTTTTTTCTTGTATCTGTAACATAATTACGGCTGGTTTGTAAACCACTGAGACCAACCGTACATTAAGTTCGTAAGTTTATATTTCTAGCTGTAGAAATCAAATACCAGATACATAAAAATTTACGGTTGAAATAGTAACACCAAAACCAGTCGTAGGCTTAGTTTGGTAATGCCGCGGCTTTTGTAAAAGCGCTTTTCTGCTATGCTGTGTAAAAAAATCAGTTAAGTTAGTAAACTAGATAATAAAAGCTAAAGCTGATTAAAAAAATGACCAAATTGTGTTTGGTAAAATAGAGGTTTACTTATTGTAGGTGTAGCAAATGAAAAAAACAGACATAATATTTTAATATAGTTTTATTCTATTTTATAGGATTTAAACATATTAGATATGTATATATATTTTAAGTAAGTATTTTTTATTATTGATATAATTCGGGATAAAAAAATTATATGAAAATCAAATATTTATCTAATATTGGTTTTATTTATTTTTAATTAAAGATTTTATAAATAATGAATAAGTTATACAAAACTTTTGGTTGGTAGCCTAGCAACAAGCTGGGCTCCAACTCCCCTTTGAATAGCGATGCCTAATCTATGAAAAATGAAACTACCAAAGCCACTACTAGCATCATTGCTAGCAAGGAAATTCTTCAGACGATTGAAGAAACTCAAAGTATCTTCGCCCAGTTCCCCTAAGGTAGAGAAAGCAAGGACGCCAAGCCCAAAGCCATGTGAAACACACTTGTCCAAATATTTACTACGTTTTCGTGAAACTGCACTGAAGATAGCCTTTCTTGGGACAAAGGAGCGAACACCATCACTAGTGAATGGCGAGACACCTATGATATACATACAAACATCTTATCCATTATCCCAATTAAGAACAAGGATATCGTCCGGTTTCAAATCTCTATCATCATCTGTTAGGAAACCAAGAGAAACTTCCTTGCGAGCAGGAACATTAGATTTGTAACAAATGTCAGCAATAACATCACGAACAAGATCATGTCAGAACTTATATCCAACATCTTTAGCACAATGAAGTGCGTGATCCCCAAATACATCCATAGATTTGTTACAACTTGCGCATAAACTATTCTCAGCAAACAAAGGGATACCAAGGCGATAACAGAGGAAAACTCTGAATTGTCGTAGACCAAGGCACTGATTAACCCACTAATAGGTACGGCTAGTAAGTAATCTTGAGCATGCTTGACACGGTTGCACTTCCATAAAGTGGAATCTCTTACAGACATTGTAAATTGGTTTGGGATTTGTTTCTAAAGGACATACCTGGATAAAAGTCTGAAGAGCCAACTGATAGGCAAAGCCTTTGTCTGTAGAGAATAAATTACCAAGGATCACCTTTTGCACGGAAGCAGTCTGGCTCTGAGAAGCAAGATAACAATAGGCACGGGTGTCAGCCATGGTACTTTTTAATTGTAATGCTATATAAAATATAATTTGAAAGTGAATATAATATTATTTGAAGAATGTGACATAGATTTAAAATAAAAATAACAACCTTTAAAGAATATTATGGAGAATAAGAAATTTATTATCGAAGATTTAAGGGAAATTTTGGTCATTTATATAATATAATAGGGATATAAAAGAAAAATCATGCAATAAAATAAGGTGGGACCAGAGCTTATGCTTTTAGAGCTTTTAAAAGCTCCCCTCGCTTAGCTTTTACAAGTTCAGGAATTCTGGAAGTGGTTTTGGTTAAAAGCACTTTAAAAATATTTTACCGAACACTAATATGAAAAATAATGCTTCAAAAAAATAAAAATAAATAAATAATTACTATATATATATTTTGAAAGTGCTTTTTGAATAATAAAAACATTACCAAACCTAGCCATAATTTTACTTACGATTGGTTTTACGGTTTGTCTCGTGAGAAAAATATTCCAGCCGTAACTCTTCATATTGATCTGTTATCGTTGGAAGTTCATCAACCACTAACCGTAAATGCGCCTTACGATTGGTTTATATGAAAAACCCAACCGTAAGTTGCTCTGAAATATATATTTTTTTTCTTTATGTTCTTTCACCAATTTTGATTAATAAAAAGGATATTTGAGCTAAGTTAGAGGTGTATCTGATTATTTTCAGCCATTGATTCCTTATTTTGGTTGAGTGAACCAAAACCAGGATTTTTCAAAGAAATCTCAAAAAAAAAAAAAAATCTCTCCACTTTTTCTTCCCACCAAAACAACTGTTAATATGATTTAATTTTTTGACTAAGTGTATAAGAAATCATTAATTTAATCATTAGTTTATTAAATGATTAACACTAACTAAATGAGAGTTGTTTAATCATTATGAAAAGTATCTAGTAACGGGGTTTTGAAATTACTAACTAGTGATCCTCTTTTGTCTTATTATAGCACTCCCGCTAATGGATTCAACAACCCCAATAACAGATGCATAGAATCACACAGATAAATTTCAGACTCAAACCAATAGAAAATCATGTGAAATATAAATCACATATAAGAAAACACACAGAGAGAAATGGGATCTACCGTTCTACCATTTTAGCTATAATAAATCCTATTGATTCTGCAGAAACTTCTTCCATACACCTCCATTTTCAAACTCACTTGTAATTCTCCTTAGCTTTAGGTTTTCTCTTCTCTAAAATCCTTTCTTTCGATTTCGACACGACTTCGTACGTAACACTATTGCAGACATATGTTTTCGTGCCGATGTCCCAGCTAGAAAAGAAGTTCAGTTGGGTCTTATATCTACCAATGGTGGTGGCTTAAAGCCTGCAGACATCTTAATCTACAATTGGGATGGTGGAAGGGACATATGTTTAGACCTAACAGTTGTTTCACCCTTCACCGGAGGTGGAGTTCGTTCTTTCCGTCCAGGTCTTGCTGTGGATAATGCTGTTGTTCGTAAACGCACCAGGTATTTTGACCAGCGTGTGAGTCATATGGTTTTGGTGTGCTTTCCTTCTCCAGTTTGGGGGAGCTCAGGGATGATGCAATTAATCTCTTGAAGCGTCTTCACAACTATTCTACCAGGCATGAAGGTACAGCTAAAGGTACTAATTTTTTGTTTCATAGGGTAGGTATTGTCATTCCGAAGGGGATTGGAGCCCAACTTGTTTCCAGGCTTCCAACTAACTTCTTGTAATTTCTTTTTGGTTTCCTTTAGTTTTTGTTTCTTATCCATACAATATAAGGATGATTATGCCTGAAAATTCTTAGTTGCAAAGCAATGCCCTCACTATACGAAAATAAATAAATTCTATATACTAATATTTTATAATTATATTTATTGTGGGTATAACCTCCCATTAATACTAATATTAATACTTAATTATATTTATTATTCTTTTTTAATTTCCTTTTTATTTTTCTCTAGCTTTATATATATATTTATTTTACAATTATTTTTATGTGACTATATGTCCACACCTTAACCTTTTACTAAGTTATATATGAGAATGATTTCTAAATACCCCAACTTAATTTAAGTGTCACAACCCATACGCAAAGGAAATGACACACCAACAACCTAAATAAAACGGTAAGCTAAGTCGGGTGAAGTCCGATCCGAAATAGTAGATATAAAAATACATGGTATTATGGTAGCAAAATTTAATAGATTCTAATATTTATCTAAGTTACGGCTGATGGGAACTACAAATATGTTGTGCTAGCTGGTAAGCTATGGTTTAGCTCTCGCAACCGTGTTTCTGTTATGCGCAGAAACTTGGTTTAATTTGTTGTTAAATTTTTATTCAACTAATTAAGGATCGTCTTCTTCTTCATAACCCATCTCAATCTTATTGCATCAATTTCAGTCATAATTATCTTTTTGTTTTTCAATCGAAACCTATTATAATCCTTAAATCAATTTTAGGAATTCCTTCAAAACCCATCAAATTTCTTTTCTTTTACCGTCAATCAATTCAAAGCCACCATTATTAGTTTTTCTCTTCTTTTTTTTCCTCTTGACATATAAAAAATACACATAAATCCGTTTGAATATGGTTGTACAACTGAACATAAGCAGGCTTACTTGTCGATCATGAAAATAAAATAAGAAAAATCACATATAGGGTCTGTTGAAAGCATTAGTGGGACTTTCCATCAAAAAAAAAAAATCTCCAGTTAGTAAAATCAAAACCCCATATTCAGTATATTTTCATAATGACTAGTTTTCCCTCATTTAGTAGTTGTAATTTTCTAATTAGTTTAGCTAATCTACTATATGTTGTGAGTTTAAATTTATTATTTTATTTATAATTATTAAATAAAAAAATTGATTGAGATCTTTGGATTTTTGGAGTGAAGAGAAGTCAAGGGAAAAAAGAGAATAAGAGATTTTTTTTGAAACTCTAGAATTTGATTCACCCACTCAAAATGAGTGATTCCGGCGATAACTTTGAGGTGGGTGAATCCTTAAAGAAACTAAATTTTACATACAATATCCCATGATGGATGTCCGAGGATGGATGAATTTTGAAGCTTTTCAGAGGTGTTTGCGGTTGGATTTTTTCTTTGTAACCAACCGTAAGACAATTTTATGGATAAGAAACAATGAACTCCTAAACGTTAATGGATAAGATTGAGGAAAACTCAATTATAACTCATTTACTTTAAGGTTTTTGAACCAAAACTCCAACTGTAAGAAAAACTACGGCTGATTTCATAAACTCGAACCTAATCGTAACAACTTAAGAATATAAGTATACAATTAAAAAATTAAGAATTTTTAACTATAAATCAATGTGCAAGTCAGATGTGTCCCTGATTTCAACCAATCTAACCCATTTCAAACACCAAAAAAAAAAAATTAAGAAAGAGAAAAGAGAAGAAAGAAGAGTTACAATCGAAGAATCAGAAAAGATAAGACAATTTAAATGAATTTGATTTAGGTTGAGGATTTAATAGATGGAATACTAATTTGGAAAGTTGATATACCTCAAGGTTACCCCTTAACCAAGTCCCTCGTCATAGAAAATCCTGGAAAAGCCCCTTCATAATATCGATTTCAAAAGCCCCTATATAAGGAACGGTGGTGGGGACCATGATTTCATTTTTGGATGGATATTAGAAGTAATTCTAGGTCACCCCTTATCTAAGTATTTATGTTAATATCAAGATTACCCTTCTTAGTTAAATTTGTTAGTGTAATGATTAGTTAAATAATTAAGTTTAATTAATTTGTAATTAGTGAGGTTAGATTAATTAGTTGAGTGTTTTTAGAAGAATAATTTTTGAGAAGAAGATGTTTTTTTTTTCCTTTTCTTTTAAAGATGGTTGATTGCGAAATGAGGGTTTTGGATACTCAGGTATACTTCAAATTTAGTTAAACTTGCTTGAATTGGCCAAAACTTTCGAAAAAATGAAAATTTTATAAACTAATTTCGAATATGACAATAGAGTTCGGCTACGAATTTTGAAGAACAGGTAGCCGAACTCTTCTGCTAGTGTAGTTCGGCTAATGGTTCTGAAGACACAGGTAGCCGAACTTAGCTTTAATGGAGTTTTTGCTTTCAGAGAAAAGTTCGGTTAGAAAAAAAATTTGCGACGTGACTGAAGCAAAAGCTCGGCTAGGAAAAAAAATTCCGACGTAACCGAACCAAAAGTTCGGCTAGGAATTTTTTTTTACGACGTAACCGAACTAAACTAAAAAATTGGGGAATACTAAAAATTGAAAAAATAAAAAACATTATAAAGTAAATTAAGCACCCCTTATATATCCAATTAATTTTGGTAATGGCTAATTTGTGGGATACTCTGAAGAAATTCTGGGTTTACCATTTGGAGATCTGAAGCTTCTAAAACAGGGGGATTTAGTTCCTTCACTGCTACTAGGAAATGACGAACATACTCAAAGTACTGATACAGTGATACACAAGCAATAACCGAACTCCACCATCTGATTACAACAACAAAAAAAAACGACCGCTTTGACGTTCATAATCAGCTTACTGGTCCAGTAAAGATAGGTAACATACATTTGTCTTTCCCCTTATATTATACCTATGAGATATTTTTACAGTCGGTATTGTCTTCAAACTCATAACAATACCGACTGCTACCAGTGTGTTCACCCAAAAACAGAACTGTCATGAATCCATGCTGTAAATATGAACGATGATGTGGCCACATACTTTTTAATGATTACTCCTCATGTCATGCCCAAATTGTATCATAATTTTGACACGACAATACAGTACAGTGAGTCCGCACTTCAAAATTCAAACTCTACCACTCTCCATTTTGTTTACTGCTAATTTGTCTCCATTGCTTGGAAACTAGTTTGGGTATAATTGGGAGAACAAAGCACAAATCTCAAACTGATATCATATTGGTATCGATGATTTAGATTCTGAGGGGATACCAATTCAAAAATACCCCTTAGCCAAAATCCAACTCCATATAACCGGAAGTATCCCCAATTTGTGAGAACATCCTCTAATTGTGCCTTCTTCTAAACATCGACGTAACCGAATTTTTCTTTGATAGCAAAAACTCTATTAAACTAAGTTCGGCAAACTGCACTTAAAAAATTTTATTTGCGAAATAGCCGAACTGTTTTTCATGTTCTTCGTTTCCATCAGGTTACACTAGTTCAACAAAGTTTTTCCCATTCCTAACCAAACTTATAGAGGTGGTGGTGGTTGATTTAAATTAACCTATGTATATTTATATAGAGGTGGTGGTGGTTGGTTCAAATTAACCTATATATATTTATATAGAGGTGGTGATCGTCGGTGACCGCAATCGATGATGGTGGTGGGAGGAGGTGGTTAAATATAGGGTCTTCTTAACTTGTAGCCATGTATATATGTTAAGGAGACATTAATAGCACACTTTTATCTTGGTTTTTTTAATTTTTTTTGCTCGGATTATGAGATAACAATTAAAAACTAACAACTTAAATACTTAAATTAATATATAGAGAGAAACTTACGTAACTACCCTTCAAGTTTATTAAACAACTTAAATATTTGGGTCCCACTAGTTATAACTATCAGACGGATTCAATAACAAAGTTGAATATTCTGTTCAAAGTAGATTTTTCAGTTCCAACAATTAATAGATTTCCACGGTTTGTATTGATCGTGTATCTTGACTTTTCTTTATTTCTCTTCTTAGATATCCTGCCGTTTGAAATTCTCCATTCTCTTCACGGCTTTCTTTTCATTAGTCTATTAACCCCAAAATCGTTAGGAAGTGACATCTACCACTCCGACTGTTCATGATTCATGAAGCATTTTTTTCTTTGTTTTTTCCCTAACCCTACAATCTTTGTAATTAGTAACGATGTGTTTTTTGATAAACATTTTTTTTTTCTGGTCAAATTTTTATAAAAACATAAAAATACTAATTTGGCTACTGGTAGAAAATATTTCATAGCGGCCTCATATCACTTGAGCACGGGTGAAATTATAAGTCATAGAAGTGAAACTATGGGTTAGTATTAAATTTTCTAGTGATAAGGGTATAATTGGAATTGATATTTTATGAGAAACATGTAAACCAAGTTTCAAGGTAACAACAACTCCAATGTAATTTATCAAACTCCAAGAGAGAAAGTGAGTTATTAATGACTCCTTAACATGTATATATAGCGCTACAAGTTAAGAAGACCCATATATATATATAGGTGGTTATTAAATTGGTTTTAAATTAAATTAGGTTAAGAGTAGGCTAGTCATTTACACATTTTAGGGCGCTCCTTAAAACTATAGGTAGATATTTTTATCACATAATGGTCCCCACCAAAAAGGGTGGTGCCCAAAACATGGTACTATATAAGGTTTCAAATAAGAAATTGAACGATTTTTTGGGGACCATGGTTTTTTGGGGGGACCATGGTTTTTTGGGGGGACCATGGTTTTATTTTGGGTAAAGGCATTAGAAGTAATTCTAGGTCACCCCATATCTAGTTATTTTTAATACCTAATATACACTCTTAATTAATTTTAGGTTATGACTAGTGAATGATTAGTTAAAAAGATTAAATTAAAAGATGGGTTTATTATTAGTTGAGTAGAATTATTGAGAGAGTCGAGTTAGAGAAGATGAAGGAGAAAAACATGGAAAATAATTTTTTTTTCCAATTCACTAAGTTTGAGTATTCAAATGATGAAAACTCATTTGATTCTTCATCTCCATCCTCTCCTAAAATATTTGTTAATCTTCAAAATGATCCGGATTTGAACTGGATTTTGAACAGTTCGGTTACTTTATATGAAGAACAAGTAACCGAACTCATCTGAAGTTGTAGTTCGGTTGCCCCGTGAGATGAACAAGTAACTGAACTCATCTGAAAGTGTAGTTCGGTTACTTGTTCCAAACACGCAGGTTACCGAACTCTCTAATAATTTCTAGGAGTTACAGCGTTATGTTCGGTTGGTTCTCAACTAACCGAACTTTGGTGTACAAAGTTCGGTTGGTTCGCAAACTGCATGCACTTTTGATCTAACCGAACTTTACGTAATATAAGAGTATATAAGTTTACAAAGTTCGGTTCTTTCGCAAACTTGAACCTAACAGCTAACCAACCGAACTCTGAGTTCGGTTTTTGCGATAAAATTGTGAAGTTACCGAACTTAACAAACAAACAAAAATATGAAGTTCCAGCATCTATTGGCTAAGTTCGGTTACTTTTTAGTTTTAAAATTTTTTGCAAACAAACCGAACTCTATTGGCTAAGTTCGGTTATTTTGGAACTCAACATAGTGGCCACAACAACACAGTCGGTTAGACTAGATTTGTTTTTTTTCGGTTCTAAGGGTGGAGTTCGGTTACTTTGTAATTTTAACTTTTTTTGCGAAACAACCGAACAGAGAGTTCGGTGACTTAGTTTTAAATCCAATAGAACCGAACTGTTCTTCGTGTTCTTCATTTTCAAGAAGTTTGGTTAGTAAACTAGGGTTTTTTGAAAAATCGACCTAACCGAACATGGCTCTGTAACTTCTATTAAAATCCTATTTTGATGATTTCTATTCGATTGAAGCAATCAAAATCAAATTAAAGCGAAGGGTTTGTTGGAAAATACCTCCAGAGTGGTCCCATGGCAGAATCAGGTTGCGGCTGCCGTCTTTTACACTCGATAAAATTATTATGTAACTGAACTTAATTGTGATTGCATTGATGTTCTTACATTTCTTAAATAGGCGGTGGTGGTGGTGGTGGGAGGAGGTGGTGGTAATCGGTGGTTGGTGGTGGTGATAATCAGAGGTGGTGGTGGTGGTAATCGGCGGTGGTGGGCGGGGTAATCGGTGGTTGGTGGTGGTGATAATCGGAGGTGGTGGTGTTGGTAATCGGCGTTGGTGGGTGGTAGTGGTGGGAGGAGGTGGTGGTTATATATATATAGGTGGTTATTAGGTTGGTTTTAAATTAAATTAGGTTAAGGGTAGGTTAGTCATTTCAACGTTTTAGGACACCCCTTATCACTATAGGGAAGGTTGTCTAATAAAACCATGGTCCCCTCAAAAAAACCATGGTCCCTAAAAAATCGTACTCAAATAAACGCTATCCGCCCAGCTCAAATACAGGCCAGGCAAGCCCATGACCGGAAATAGGCACCTGTGGGCTCCCTCCCTGCCATGCCGTACAAATCAGGTGGTAGCCCATCGGTACTAATTGGGATTTGCTCTACCTTCATTAGGTTTTAGGTTTGGGAAAATTAGGCGCAGGCCCAAAAAAATAATATTATCATTGTCAGGCCCACAATTAATTTTTAGTTCCGTGACACCCATAATTATATGAAATTATTAAAAATGTATGCATGACGGATTATGCATCCGCTTGACGGGTTATGCATCAGGGGTATAATTGGCAACGCAACTTGGATATAACATATCTAAAAATCCGCGTCTTGGAATTTTACAAATTTTATATCATTAGAAATCTTTTTAAGAGAGCTACGCAACGAGTACAAACAAGAATATCAAATTTTTGTTTTTCACGAAAAAATCGGAGGTGATCATCATTTTAGGCAAAAATTTCGAAAACTTGATACATAACCATTATGCAGCCACCAAAAAAGATGCATAACACATTCTGCAGACGCATAACGAATTATGCAACCATTCTCTCCACTACATAACAAATTATGCATTTGGATAACAAAGTTATGCATCTATAACAAGTTATGTAACCATTGTTTTGGTTGATTTTAGTGCGTACATAAAACAATTGATGCATAATGCAGTATGCATCCATATTTATGGATGCATATCAGGTTATACATCTATTTTCTCGATGCATGAAAGATTGTGCAACAATTTTCTCGATGCATAACACATTATGCAGAAAAAGTTGACGCATAATGCGTTATGCAGCCATATTTTTGGATGCATATCAAGTTATGCATCAATTTTTTTATTTCAGTGCTTACAAAAAAGTGGTTGGATAATGCTTTATGCATCCATTTTCATGACTGCATAACATGTTATGCAGATATTATTTTAGGTGCATGACAAGTTATGAAGTCTTTTTTTTTGTTGGTTACAATACTAACAAAAAAGTTGTTGCATAACATGTTATGCACCCATTTTCTGGTCTGCATAACAAGTTATGCAACAATTTTTGTAGATGCATAACAGGTTATGCAATCATTTTCATACCTGCATAACAGATTATTCAACCATTATTACCAACACCAACACCAATATGACCAAATACATTTGTAGCTTTCCGACCAATAACACCAACACCTCTGAAAAACGACAACTAAAACTACAAAGTAATATAACAACTTCGAAAAACGCAACAAAAAAAAGCATTATAACTAGCATCATTTTCTTATGCATCATTTTATGGAAGCACTACTGTTTATAAACACTTCAAGCTTATGTATATCTAATGAACTTGAGATCCAAATATTACACTACGATACATGATGTTTATATTTTCACTCAGATTATTATGGATTATAATAACGAGAACTCATGGGAGAAGGTAAACGTACTCATGTGAGAACCAACAAGGGAGTGCACAAAGTTTGGAGGAAAAGGGCTCTTATGCTTCTTGACATCAACCTGGAAAATTTACTGCTGTATGATTATTTAATCACTAATGAGACAATCGTACCAAGACAAAAGTGCAAGTTGGATACAAAATATTACTCGTAGGATTTAAAGCTTATGGAGCTGCCTTCTCGCTGCAAAACTAAAACCTGAAGGAAAATTCTTATCTACAATACATATTTAACGAAAATCAGAAAGCAATTTACCCATCCTATTTCGTATTCAAACCACTTCTCGATTCATAACCATCTTCACCACCTCGATCAATACCATTAAGACCTTCATATGCAGCCATGAATCACAGAAGCAACTTCATGTTGTTTCTTCCATTTCCGACCAGAAAACCCATCTAATTTTTCATTCAAACTAAAATCCGAGATCAACCCGTTATTCCTTTCTATTTTAAAGCATCACAATTCGAACGAAACCCCATCTAATTCATCCCCACAATCCACAAACTCTCAATTTCTTATCCAAATTTAACATTAACCATCTTCCCCTGTTTAATTTCAATTCAAATCGATTACTGACCACAGATCTTGCAACCCATCTCTATTAACCAACCAACAGCAAACCCTAGTTACTTCTCGATCTTTTTAAGCTAAAGAACGAACTCAGTTTCATTGTCAATCCCTTCCAATCTCGGTATTATCTCAGAATCACTTTCAATTTCTTTTTCATCGATCTGATCTTAATCAGCTGTCTCTCGGATCAGAACCATTCTCTTTCACTTCTATTCTGAAATAATCCGCTTCTCTTGATCTTCATCTCTTGTATTCAGTAGCAGCTGCGCTGGCATTATTTCTTCCTCTCTCAAATTAGTCATATTCTGCCCCTCTAAAAGAAATCCAATAAACTTATTTTCTGAAATTATGGGTGTGTGAGGAAATTTTTCCTTCAAAACAGGGTGCGCGCGTGAAGATTTCTGTTGGTGGGTTTGACAGTGTACAAAATAAGGAGAATGGGTCTCGCAGTAGTTTTCACTTTAGGTTTTCTTCGATCCACTTCGCGTAAGTATGCCGTCATTAAAAAGAATCTTTGTGAAAAGAAAAAAATAGCAGAAAAACTTTAGTATATAGATGGAATTAGGGTAGAACTTATACAGCATCAAGATGGATGATCTCCCCAGGGATATCTTAGAAAATATACTTTCTGGATTACCTTTTAAGGAAGCATTACATGCCAAACGAGTTTGCACAACTTGGAGAGTGATCCTCCGCTATAAAACTGCAAAGCCGGGTATCTTTTTCGCTTTCTGTCATGTTGAACATCGCACAACTTGTAGAGAAGAGCTTTTCTATGAAGATGAGCATAATCATTATGATAATGCAAAGATCAACCACTACTACTCTTACGACACACTTACGAAGATAGAACACAGTAAGTTTATTAAAGAATCCTCCCCGAGAAACACCATGGTTGGGTCTTGCAATGGTTTGATTTGTTTTGGCAAAAAAACTGAAGATGCTCTGGGGGCAGTTCCTTTTATAATCTGTAACCCGTTAACTGGAGAATCTGTCTTTCTTCCGGAGTATAATTACTATGAGATGCCTCTGGATGTACCAAGACCAAGGCTTCCCTTTGGATGTTTAGCAGGTGGGCTTGGTTATTGTTCTTTGACTGATAAATACAAGGTATTATGATATACTATCATGCTGAGGAACAAAAGGGACATGTTCTGGTATATACTATTGGTGTTGAGTGGAGATACATCGGATTTATGGAACGTTACAAAGGTTACGCATTTGGTTATTGTTCAGGCATTTATGCAAATGGCGCACTTTACTGGTTGCACACAAGTGATAATATGTTAGAAGATAGTGAGATTGTAGCCTTTGATATGGAAAGTGAGAAGTTCCATCACATCTCCTTGCCACGTTCTTAATGGAAACTGCAAGATGAAACTTAGCTTATATAAAGACAACTCTCTTTATTGATGTTTAGAAAATCTCTCAAAACTAAACACAAGCTCTAATCTTGCTCATATGATCAACCACAACTTTGGTGATCATATATATATAGAACTATGAATTTCTTTTCCTAGTCCTATTACCTTATTACATGTCTTTCCTTTTCTTAGAACTAGATGACTTCTAATTCCCTTAGGATTATATCAATTTCCTAATCTTGTCCTAACCAGCTTGTTAGTGACTTCTATGTCGAAGTTAATCCAACATTCTCCCCCTTAAGCTTCAATTGTGCTTGTGAAAAATCTTGTACGTATGATGGTGCTCTCGTCTCCCATGGCTCGGTGTAGACAAGCTCTGATACCAATTAATGGCAACTGCAAGATGAAACTTAGCTTATATAAATACAACTCTCTTTATTGATTTTTAGAAAATCTCTCAAAACTAAACACAAGCTCTAATCTTGCTCATATGATCAACCACAACTTTGGTGATCATATATATATAGAACTATGAATTCCTTTTCCTAGTCCTATTACCTTATTACATGTCTTTCCTTTTCTTAGAACTAGATGACTTCTAATTCCCTTAGGATTACATAAATTTCCTAATCTTGTCCTAACCAGCTTGTTAGTGACTTCTATGTTGAAGTTAATCCAACATTCTCCCCCTTAAGCTTCAATTTTGCTTGTGAAAAATCTTGTACGTATGATGGTGCTCTCGTCTCCCATGGCTCGGTGTAGACAAGCTCTGATACCAATTAATGGCAACTGCAAGATGAAACTTAGCTTATATAAAGACAACTCTCTTTATTGATGTTTAGAAAATCTCTCAAAACTAAACACAAGCTCTAATCTTGCTCATATGATCAACCAAAACTTTGGTGATTATATATATATAGAACTATGAATTCCTTTTCCTAGTCCTATTACCTTATTACATGTCTTTCCTTTTCTTAAAACTAGATGATTTCTAATTCCCTTAAAATTACATAAATTTCCTAATCTTGTCCTAACCAGCTTGTTAGTGACTTCTATGTTGAAGTTAATCCAACAGTTCTTGCATTTCTCCACTCAAGTTGCTTGGAGGGAATAATAATTTATACTTGGTTTCCACAAACTATACAGCTTCTCGCACTGACATATGGGTATACAAGAGAAATAATATCAACGGCCGTACTAATAACGCCAAGAAAGAGTGTAACCTGAAACAAAACTACCACTGCAAAAGTTCGTCACACTGGAATAAGGAGTTCAAGATACGCTGGGAAGACTCGTATCAAAACTTTACACCATTCGCAATCACAAGGAACAATCAAGTTCTATTGTGGTACCACCTCCACAGACCTTTTGAGACGAGACTGTATTGCTATGACCCTAAAACCTCAACCTTAAACGAACTCTGGGATGATAAGGCCAAGGGTATGAACTGTTGGTACATCGAGGCAATTCCTCACATGCAGAGCGTTGTCTCTTTGAAAGATTTGGGAGAAAAAAATGTTACTTCTTTGAAAGATTGTGAAAAACTATTGTTACAAGTGAAATGGAATGGCAAAAAGGCTATTACGGAATACCATTACGAAGTTAGTTCAAGAGGTGCTAAAAGATAGAAGAAATGCTAAAACAAGTAAGATCATGAACGCTTCTGTGTACAGTCGATTGGTTTAGGGTAGGTGCATGCTCTCAATTTTATATTTCCAGTGAAATTAATGTTACATTATCCTATTGGAATATCTTGTAGGTACCTGCTGATGAACAGCGGAATAACAACGATTGATGATGTGTCACTATGTGTAGGAGTGATAATTTCTACATTATCCACCTTACCGAATGATGAAATTAAATTTTCCTTATGGATTTTTGAAGTATATTTTCTTATTATCATCACACCATCCAGCATTTTCTAAGGAATAAAAAAAACGTATTTTACTAAACATTAAATTGGGGATTGAACAACGAGATCCCTCTTCTCTGCTGCATGTTCAGCTTGTTTTCCTGCAAACTCTGCTGCTCTTTGTTCCATCTTGAATCTTGATTGTGCTTGGTAATGAGTATTGAAATTTTGTTGTTCTTTAATAATTATTCCCATCAATTCCTCTTGGTGACTGGATTTCTCTCTCCCTGTTTTCTTCAATCTTTTTGCTGCTTTTTTCCCCATCTTACGAAGATATGTGTTCTCTATGTCTCCCCCATCTGTATCGTTACCGGTCTCTCCTTGAGTTGTTGTTTGCGGTCCTTCATCATCTTCCTCGTTATTCTCATAAGTGTCCAAATCATGCGTCGTATCGAATACAAAAGTCGATCGCCGATTATATTTTATATTTTCTAACACAATTGGGTAGCACTTTTCGTGCTTAAATTTTTTCCCATCGTTGCATTCCTTGAACCTGTTGTTAACTTCTTCAAGCTGTTAATGTTTTTAAAAACACTTAAGTACATGGGCGCTTATTAAATATTAGAAAACAATTGTTCGAAAAATCAAGAATGCTTACCTTCTTTTCAGGACCCCATCCAGTATGATATTCACCTTCAACTTCTGCCTCTTTTGCCGAAAATAACGCCACATCTTTACTTATTCCCTGATATCGTTTTTGCCATGAACTCCAAGACCTCTCTGGATTATTAGGTAATGAAGTTCAATATCATCCTTGATACGAGTCCACAACGTCGCCTCTGATTGATCAGCTCCAACACTAGAATCTTGAGATATAGATAAATGAATTTTACACATTGTTACATCTTCGATTGTCGTAAAATTTGGACCTCGTGCTACTCTTGGTGCCATTGTAAGCGAATCGGTGAAAATTTTCCAAATGATTTGAAAGCAGAAATAATATTTCTTCTTATTGGTGTGATAGATAGTTTGAAGTATTAGTTGTGGGAAAATGTCACAGGATCTCATGTGTATATATAGGTGTTTCTTCCGAAATTTTCAACGTTCCAAAATGTCTTCCAAACTTTCCAACGTTCCAAATTATCCAACGTTCCATTTTCTTCAACATTCGAATTACCAACGGTATAAAAAAATTTCAAAATCAATTTTGTCTAACGTTTTAATTTTTTTTTTTAAACTCAAGCTTGGGGCGGAGCTATGAAGTCCGCTCAACAACAGGCGTTAACTATATAAACGCCTGGCGTGGGGCGTTAACAATATCAACGCCGGGCTGGGGCGTTAACTATATATACGCCTGGAGTGGGGCGTTAACAATATCAACGCCGGGATGGAGCGTTAACTATATATACGCCTGGCGTGGGGCGTTAACAATATCAACGCCGGGCTGGGACGTTAACAATATCTTGTAGGTACCTGTTGATGAACAGCTGCATGACAGCGGAATAACAACGATTGATGATGTGTCACTATGTGTAGGAGTGATAATTTCTACATTATCCACCTTACCGAATGATGAAATTAAATTTTCCTTATGGATTTTTGAAGTATATTTTCTTATTATCATCACACCATCCAGCATTTTCTAAGGAATAAAAAAAACGTATTTTACTAAACATTAAATTGGGGATTGAACAACGAGATCCCTCTTCTCAAGTTATACCCTCTAAATACAACTCAACTTAAGAGATTCAATTTCACTGAAATCACACTTTCTTTCATCTTAATTAATAATTTTTTCATTCATTCAAATCTCAAAAGCAATCAGTGAATCTGATTGAGATTTTGATCCGCAGCAAAGTTTGTCCAAAGCCACTTCCAAAGTATCTTGAACTACATATGTAGGTTTAATATGGGGGAGAGACTGGAAAAGGGAGACCATACATCTAAATTAGGAAGAACAAGAGATATTAAAGTCAAGAAGCTAATTAAGAAGATATAAAATCCATATATACTTTGTGTTGATCATGTATCTGTTTTTATGAAGAGGGCAGAACATCTAAAAGGAGAAGCAAATTGCTATGTTATGCTTCATATCCACATCACTGCACTGCCACATCATCAAACGCTGTTATTCAGCGGTCATGCAGCGGGTCACGTAGCACTATTGTATATTGTTCGCGCGTACAAAAAGTTAAAATTTCAACCATCATTTATTCGGCGTTTACGCAAAAAGTTGTATTTAGACTCACCTCGAATTACATTTCCTAGTAAGTCTCTATTTTTTAAAAAACATTACTTATATAACTTCTACTTCAATGCAAATGAGCATAAACACTGATATCCCCTAAGAGCGTCCACAGTGGTACGATCATAACCAAAGATCAAAGACCAAAACAAACGATCAAATTTGAGTTTAGTCTGTAGTGTCACGTTAAGGCAGTGGAGTATATTTAGTCGGGCGGATGTATAATCCACGCTTGCATGTGGAGCGTTGGTATAATCTTCGTTTGGACCGGGCGGAGATATAGTTAACGCTGGTTGTGGGGCGTTGGTAAAGAATACGCTGGTTGTGGGGCGTACATATAGTTCACGCTCGGAGAAGGGGCATAGGTATAATCTATGCCTGGTGTGGCGAACCTATAATCAACGCCTGAATGAAGCGTACGTATAATCAACGCCTGTTTTGAGGCGTACGTATAATCAACGCCTGTTTCAGGCGAACGTATAATCAACGCCTCACTCAGGCGTACGTATAATCAACGCTTCTCTCAGGCGTACGTATAATCAACGCCTCACTCTTCTCTCAGGCGTAAGTATAATCAACGCTGGGTTTCACTCAGGCGAATGAAGGAATCAACGCCTCATGGCAGGCGTACGTATAGTGTTGGACTTGTATTAACACACGTATCGAGCACGTGTGGAATTAAAGCCCAGACAATCTCTAACCACCACGTATATCCCACGTGTTCACTTTCCCTTTACCCTAATCTTCTCCGTCTTCTTCTTTTCTTTTCTACCTCCTCTTTGTTTCTACCGCCCACAAACACAGCTTCTAAACCAACACATCACAGTAACGAGCAGTAAAAGAAAAGAAAAAAACGAGATACTTGATGAACCCGGGTTACAAAAGAGGTATGTTTTTTTTTTCTTAATCTCTTTTGTTTTATCCATATTGTTGTATAATTTATTTAGGGTTTTATTTGTTAAAATTAGTTTATCTAAAATTTGGTTTTAACGAACAAATATGAATATGAAATTGGTTAAATTTAATTGGGTATGTGTGTTTTATGTTTTTATAGAGATTAATATGTATGTGAAAAAAACCATATTTGATGATTATGTAAATTTGGTTAAATTTTTTTTTTAAATAGTTAGAGCTTAAAAAAGTTTGAGATTAATATTTGTGGGTATGTGTGTTTTATGTTTTTATAGAGATTAATATGTATGTGAAAAAATTGGGTATGTGTGTTTTATGTTTTTATAGAGATTAATATGTATGTGAAAAAATTGGGTATGTGTGTTTTATGTTTTTATAGAGATTAATATTTATTAGAGCTTCCACAGTGGTTGTAAAAATTTATTTGTGGGTATTGTAAAAATTTGATTTGTGGGTATTGTAAATTTTTATTTGATTTATAATCTATTCACTAAAATTTATTAGAGCTTCCACAGTGGTATTGTAAAAATTTGATTTATTATTTTTGGGTATTGTAAAAATCCGTGGTTATGTAGATTATGTGGGAAATAGTTCTCACCCTTCAACTGTTTCAATCAACCTATTTCAATTGAGAGCTTCCTTTTATTGTTTTTCTTCATGTTGTCTGTTGGTAATTAATTTTAGTGAATATGGTTATCAATAATTGTAGTTATGTAAATTATTGGATTAATTTTAAATTATTGTAGTTATGTAAATTATTGGATTAATTATTGGTTTTCTGCATGTTGTATGTGAAAATGGTTACCAATAATTGAATTTGTATTGTTTTTTATTGAATTTTGAAGTGATTAATTTTAGTTATGTAAATTGTAGTTATGTAAATTTTGGGAGTTACATATGTAGAAGAGCTAATTGCGTGAGTATGGAATTGATTTTTTAGTGATTTTTATGGAATCTTGAAGTGATTTTTATGAAATTGTCGTTTGTCATTTCCTTTCTATTATCTCTTTGTATGTAAACATCCTCAAGTTTTAATTAAGGTCGTATGTTTCAAAAAAGTAGAAATTTAATTCAAATCAACGGAAGTAAATTTAAAATCCAAAAATTACATAATAATAATGCTAATTGTTCAGATACTAAGAAATTTAAAACATAATAATACTAATAATACTACTAATCACTAAATAGGAGAAATAATTAAGGTTTGAACTATTCCGCCTTTGTGTTAAGATTGGTTTCTTTTATTCCGAACTATGTCCGCCCTGCGAAGTCGGAAGTACTCTTGTTGTACAGGTTCCATTTTTTCAAGATCCATCATAATGATGCGAAATTCTTCGTCTTCAGCTTGCTTGGCTATTTTTGCAGCATGTTCAGCTTGTTTTGCTGCAAACTCTGCTGCTCTTTGTTCCATCTTGAATCTTGATTGTGCTTGGTAATGAGTATTGAAATTTTGTTGTTCTTTAATAATTATTCCCATCAATTCCTCTTGGTGACTGGATTTCTCTCTCCCTGTTTTCTTCAATCTTTTTGCTGCTTTTTCCCCCATCTTACGAAGATATGTGTTCTCTATGTCTCCCCCATCTGTGTCGTTACCGGTCTCTCCTTGAGTTGTTGTTTGCGGTCCTTCATCATCTTCCTCGTTATTCTCATAAGTGTCCAAATCATGCGTCGTATCGAATACAAAAGTCGATCGCCGATTATATTTTATATTTTCTAACACAATTGGGTAGCACTCTTCGTGCTTAAATTTTTTCCCATCGTTGCATTCCTTGAACCTCTTGTTAACTTCTTCAAGCTGTTAATGTTTTTAAAAACACTTAAGTACATGGGCGCGTATTAAATATTAGAAAACAATTGTTCGAAAAATCAAGAATGCTTACCTTCTTTTCAGGACCCCATCCAGTATGATATTCACCTTCAACTTCTGCCTCTTTTGCCGAAAATAACGCCACATCTTTACTTATTCCCTGATATCGTTTTTGCCAAGAACTCCAAGACCGCTCTGGATTATTAGGTAAATGAAGTTCAATATCATCCTTGATACGAGTCCACAACGTCGCCTCTGATTGATCAGCTCCAACACTAGAATCTTGAGATATAGATAAATGAATTTTACACATTGTTACATCTTCGATTGTCGTAAAATTTGGACCTCGTGCTACTCTTGGTGCCATTGTAAGCGAATCGGTGAAAATTTTCCAAATGATTTGAAAGCAGAAATAATATTTCTTCTTATTGGTGTGATAGATAGTTTG
>NW_020623156.1:2511300-2515267 GCF_003573695.1 Papaver somniferum
GGTTTCACTCAGGCGAATGAAGGAATCAACGCCTCATGGCAGGCGTACGTATAGTGTTGGACTTGTATTAACACACGTATCGAGCACGTGTGGAATTAAAGCCCAGACAATCTCTAACCACCACGTATATCCCACGTGTTCACTTTCCCTTTACCCTAATCTTCTCCGTCTTCTTCTTTTCTTTTCTACCTCCTCTTTGTTTCTACCGCCCACAAACACAGCTTCTAAACCAACACATCACAGTAACGAGCAGTAAAAGAAAAGAAAAAAACGAGACACTTGATGAACCCGGGTTACAAAAGAGGTATGTTTTTTTTTTTCTTAATCTCTTTTGTTTTATCCATATTGTTGTATAATTTATTTAGGGTTTTATTTGTTAAAATTAGTTTATATAAAATTGGGTTTTAACGAACAAATATGAATATGAAATTGGTTAAATTTAATTGGGTATGTGTGTTTTATGTTTTTTTAGAGATTAATATGTATGTGAAAAAAACCATATTTGCTGCTTATGTAAATTTGGTTAAATTTTTTTTTAAAATAGTTATAGAAGATCTAATTTGTGGGCGGAATAGATTTATAATTTTTGGGTATTGTAAAAATCTGTGGTTATGTAGATTATGTGGGAAATAGTTCTCACCCTTCATCTGTTTCAATCAACCTATTTCAATTGAGAGCTTCCTTTTATTGCTTTTCTGCATGTTGTCTGTTGGTAATTAATTTTAGTGAATATGGTTATCAATAATTTTAGTTATGTAAATTATTGGATTAATTTTAAAATTATTGGATTAATTTTAAATTATTGTAGTTATGTAAATTATTGGATTAATTATTGCTTTTCTGCATGTTGTATGTGAATATGGTTACCAATAATTGAATTTGTATTGTTTTTTATTGAATTTTGAGGTGATTAATTTTAGTTAGGTAAATTGTAGTTATGTAAATTTTGGGAGTTACATATGTAGAAGAGCTAATTGCGTGAGTATGGAATTGATTTTTTAGTGATTTTTATGGAATCTTGAAGTGATTAAATTGGGTTGTGGAATCTTGTAATGATTTTCGAAATGCATCGGTGACGATTTAATTTGTGTTTGTGGAATTATAGAATTTGGAATTGATATGGTTTGTGTTAAGGATTTATAGTATTTGGAATATAAATGGTGATGGACTAATAAAAATATTCGTTAATGAGGGTTGGTCTTTTAATAATGTAACTGCATCTATATTGTGTGTGCACAGATGTTGAACAAATTCACGTAGCAACGCAGCACCGGTTAATATATTAAGAGGCAATAGTGACGAGTTTTCCCAAATTAGAGCTCAGCAACGCCGACGTGCAATGCGTAACAAAGATGCACATATTCGCTTGCGTGATGACTTGATCGAATATATATGGGCAGAATATGGGAATTAAAAATTGTCGTTTGTCATTTCCTTTCTATGTTAAATTTGGTAATCATCCTCAAGTTTTCCCAAATGATTTTGCTGTACGTTCTATTATCTCTTTGTATGTAAACATCCTCAAGTTTTAATTAAGGTCGTATGTTTCAAAAAAGTAGAAATTTAATTCAAATCAACGGAAGTAAATTTAAAATCCAAAAATTACATAATAATAATGCTAATTGTTCAGATAATAAGAAATTTAAAACATAATAATACTAATAATACTACTAATCACTAAATAGGAGAAATAATTAAGGTTTGAACTATTCCGCCTTTGTGTTAAGATTGGTTTCTTCTATTCCGAACTATCTCCGCCCTGCGAAGTTGGAAGTACTCTTGTTGTACAGGATCCATTTTTTGAAGATCCATCATAATGATGCGAAATTCGTCATCTTCAGCTTGCTTGGCTATTTTTGCCGCATGTTCAGCTTGTTTTGCTGCAAACTCTGCTGCTCTTTGTTCCATCTTGAATCTTGATTGTGCTTGGTAATGAGTATTGAAATTTTGTTGTTCTTTAATAATTATTCCCATCAATTCCTCTTGGTGACTGGATTTCTCTCTCCCTGTTTTCTTCAATCTTTTTGCTGCTTTTTTCCCCATCTTACGAAGATATGTGTTCTCTATGTCTCCCCCATCTGTGTCGTTACCGGTCTCTCCTTGAGTTGTTGTTTGCGGTCCTTCATCATCTTCCTCGTTATTCTCATAAGTGTCCAAATCATGCGTCGTATCGAATACAAAAGTCGATCGCCGATTATATTTTATATTTTCTAACACAATTGGGTAGCACTTTTCGTGCTTAAATTTTTTCCCATCGTTGCATTCCTTGAACCTGTTGTTAACTTCTTCAAGCTGTTAATGTTTTTAAAAACACTTAAGTACATGGGCGCTTATTAAATATTAGAAAACAATTGTTCGAAAAATCAAGAATGCTTACCTTCTTTTCAGGACCCCATCCAGTATGATATTCACCTTCAACTTCTGCCTCTTTTGCCGAAAATAACGCCACATCTTTACTTATTCCCTGATATCGTTTTTGCCATGAACTCCAAGACCTCTCTGGATTATTAGGTAATGAAGTTCAATATCATCCTTGATACGAGTCCACAACGTCGCCTCTGATTGATCAGCTCCAACACTAGAATCTTGAGATATAGATAAATGAATTTTACACATTGTTACATCTTCGATTGTCGTAAAATTTGGACCTCGTGCTACTCTTGGTGCCATTGTAAGCGAATCGGTGAAAATTTTCCAAATGATTTGAAAGCAGAAATAATATTTCTTCTTATTGGTGTGATAGATAGTTTGAAGTATTAGTTGTGGGAAAATGTCACAGGATCTCATGTGTATATATAGGTGTTTCTTCCGAAATTTTCAACGTTCCAAAATGTCTTCCAAACTTTCCAACGTTCCAAATTATCCAACGTTCCATTTTCTTCAACATTCGAATTACCAACGGTATAAAAAAATTTCAAAATCAATTTTGTCTAACGTTTTAATTTTTTTTTTTAAACTCAAGCTTGGGGCGGAGCTATGAAGTCCGCTCAACAACAGGCGTTAACTATATAAACGCCTGGCGTGGGGCGTTAACAATATCAACGCCGGGCTGGGGCGTTAACTATATATACGCCTGGAGTGGGGCGTTAACAATATCAACGCCGGGATGGAGCGTTAACTATATATACGCCTGGCGTGGGGCGTTAACAATATCAACGCCGGGCTGGGACGTTAACAATATCTTGTAGGTACCTGTTGATGAACAGCTGCATGACAGCGGAATAACAACGATTGATGATGTGTCACTATGTGTAGGAGTGATAATTTCTACATTATCCACCTTACCGAATGATGAAATTAAATTTTCCTTATGGATTTTTGAAGTATATTTTCTTATTATCATCACACCATCCAGCATTTTCTAAGGAATAAAAAAAACGTATTTTACTAAACATTAAATTGGGGATTGAACAACGAGATCCCTCTTCTCAAGTTATACCCTCTAAATACAACTCAACTTAAGAGATTCAATTTCACTGAAATCACACTTTCTTTCATCTTAATTAATAATTTTTTCATTCATTCAAATCTCAAAAGCAATCAGTGAATCTGATTGAGATTTTGATCCGCAGCAAAGTTTGTCCAAAGCCACTTCCAAAGTATCTTGAACTACATATGTAGGTTTAATATGGGGGAGAGACTGGAAAAGGGAGACCATACATCTAAATTAGGAAGAACAAGAGATATTAAAGTCAAGAAGCTAATTAAGAAGATATAAAATCCATATATACTTTGTGTTGATCATGTATCTGTTTTTATGAAGAGGGCAGAACATCTAAAAGGAGAAGCAAATTGCTATGTTATGCTTCATATCCACATCACTGCACTGCCACATCATCAAACGCTGTTATTCAGCGGTCATGCAGCGGGTCACGTAGCACTATTGTATATTGTTCGCGCGTACAAAAAGTTAAAATTTCAACCATCATTTATTCGGCGTTTACGCAAAAAGTTGTATTTAGACTCA
>NW_020623156.1:2515277-2574018 GCF_003573695.1 Papaver somniferum
GTAAATTGTAGTTATGTAAATTTTGGGAGTTACATATGTAGAAGAGCTAATTGCGTGAGTATGGAATTGATTTTTTAGTGATTTTTATGGAATCTTGAAGTGATTAAATTGGGTTGTGGAATCTTGTAATGATTTTCGAAATGCATCGGTGACGATTTAATTTGTGTTTGTGGAATTATAGAATTTGGAATTGATATGGTTTGTGTTAAGGATTTATAGTATTTGGAATATAAATGGTGATGGACTAATAAAAATATTCGTTAATGAGGGTTGGTCTTTTAATAATGTAACTGCATCTATATTGTGTGTGCACAGATGTTGAACAAATTCACGTAGCAACGCAGCACCGGTTAATATATTAAGAGGCAATAGTGACGAGTTTTCCCAAATTAGAGCTCAGCAACGCCGACGTGCAATGCGTAACAAAGATGCACATATTCGCTTGCGTGATGACTTGATCGAATATATATGGGCAGAATATGGGAATTAAAAATTGTCGTTTGTCATTTCCTTTCTATGTTAAATTTGGTAATCATCCTCAAGTTTTCCCAAATGATTTTGCTGTACGTTCTATTATCTCTTTGTATGTAAACATCCTCAAGTTTTAATTAAGGTCGTATGTTTCAAAAAAGTAGAAATTTAATTCAAATCAACGGAAGTAAATTTAAAATCCAAAAATTACATAATAATAATGCTAATTGTTCAGATAATAAGAAATTTAAAACATAATAATACTAATAATACTACTAATCACTAAATAGGAGAAATAATTAAGGTTTGAACTATTCCGCCTTTGTGTTAAGATTGGTTTCTTCTATTCCGAACTATCTCCGCCCTGCGAAGTTGGAAGTACTCTTGTTGTACAGGATCCATTTTTTGAAGATCCATCATAATGATGCGAAATTCGTCGTCTTCAGCTTGCTTGGCTATTTTTGCCGCATGTTCAGCTTGTTTTCCTGCAAACTCTGCTGCTCTTTGTTCCATCTTGAATCTTGATTGTGCTTGGTAATGAGTATTGAAATTTTGTTGTTCTTTAATAATTATTCCCATCAATTCCTCTTGGTGACTGGATTTCTCTCTCCCTGTTTTCTTCAATCTTTTTGCTGCTTTTTTCCCCATCTTACGAAGATATGTGTTCTCTATGTCTCCCCCATCTGTGTCGTTACCGGTCTCTCCTTGAGTTGTTGTTTGCGGTCCTTCATCATCTTCCTCGTTATTCTCATAAGTGTCCAAATCATGCGTCGTATCGAATACAAAAGTCGATCGCCGATTATATTTTATATTTTCTAACACAATTGGGTAGCACTCTTCGTGCTTAAATTTTTTCCCATCGTTGCATTCCTTGAACCTGTTGTTAACTTCTTCAAGCTGTTAATGTTTTTAAAAACACTTAAGTACATGGGCGCTTATTAAAT
Source organism: Papaver somniferum (assembly GCF_003573695.1). Lineage (NCBI taxonomy): Eukaryota > Viridiplantae > Streptophyta > Magnoliopsida > Ranunculales > Papaveraceae > Papaver > Papaver somniferum. Next base: position 2,516,693 of record NW_020623156.1, read on the forward strand.
ATTAGAAAACAATTGTTCGAAAAATCAAGAATGCTTACCTTCTTTTCAGGACCCCATCCAGTATGATATTCACCTTCAACTTCTGCCTCTTTTGCCGAAAATAACGCCACATCTTTACTTATTCCCTGATATCGTTTTTGCCAAGAACTCCAAGACCTCTCTGGATTATTAGGTAATGAAGTTCAATATCATCCTTGATACTAGTCCACAACGTCGCCTCTGATTGATCAGCTCCAACACTAGAATCTTGAGATATAGATAAATGAATTTTACACATTGTTACATCTTCGATTGTCGTAAAATTTGGACCTCGTGCTACTCTTGGTGCCATTGTAAGCGAATCGGTGAAAATTTTCCAAATGATTTGAAAGCAGAAATAATATTTCTTCTTATTGGTGTGATAGATAGTTTGGAGTATTAGTTGTTGGAAAATGTCACAGGATCTCATGTGTATATATAGGTGTTTCTTCCGAAATTTTCAACGTTCCAAAATGTCTTCCAAACTTTCCAACGTTCCAAATTATCCAACGTTTCATTTTCTTCAACGTTCGAATTACCAACGTTATAAAAAAATTTCAAAATCAATTTTGTCTAACGTTTTAAATTTTTTTTTTAAACTCAAGCTTGGGGCGGAGCTATGAAGTCCGCTCAACAACAGGCGTTAACTATATAAACGCCTGGCGTGGGGCGTTAACAATATCAACGCCGGGCTGGGGCGTTAACTATATATACGCCTGGAGTGGGGCGTTAACAATATCAACGCCGGGATGGAGCGTTAACTATATATACGCCTGGCGTGGGGCGTTAACAATATCAACGCCGGGCTGGGGCGTTAACAATATCTTGTAGGTACCTGCTGATGAACAGCTGCATGACAGCGGAATAACAACGATTGATGATGTGTCACTATGTGTAGGAGTGATAATTTCTACATTATCCACCTTACCGAATGATGAAATTAAATTTTCCTTATGGATTTTTGAAGTATATTTTCTTATTATCATCACACCATCCAGCATTTTCTAAGGAATAAAAAAAACGTATTTTACTAAACATTAAATTGGGGATTGAACAACGAGATCCCTCTTCTCAAGTTATACCCTCTAAATACAACTCAACTTAAGAGATTCAATTTCACTGAAATCACACTTTCTTTCATCTTAATTAATAATTTTTTCATTCATTCAAATCTCAAAAGCAATCAGTGAATCTGATTGAGATTTTGATCCGCAGCAAAGTTTGTCCAAAGCCACTTCCAAAGTATCTTGAACTACATATGTAGGTTTAATATGGGGGAGAGACTGGAAAAGGGAGACCATACATCTAAATTAGGAAGAACAAGAGATATTAAAGTCAAGAAGCTAATTAAGAAGATATAAAATCCATATATACTTTGTGTTGATCATGTATCTGTTTTTATGAAGAGGGCAGAACATCTAAAAGGAGAAGCAAATTGCTATGTTATGCTTCATATCCACATCACTGCACTGCCACATCATCAAACGCTGTTATTCAGCGGTCATGCAGCGGGTCACGTAGCACTATTGTATATTGTTCGCGCGTACAAAAAGTTAAAATTTCAACCATCATTTATTCGGCGTTTACGCAAAAAGTTGTATTTAGACTCAACTCGAATGACATTTCCTAGTAAGTCTCTATTTTTTAAAAAACTTTACTTATATAACTTCTACTTCAATGCAAATGAGCATAAACACTGATATCCTCTAAGAGACCATTTGCTTATGCACTGTTTTTGCTGTGCCTCATAGAAATTATGCAGAAGAACTTCATGGTAAATGGTCATCCCTGGAGAATGCTTGTGATACCGAAAAATGATGTCGGATCACTCATGACTCCACATACCTCCATTGTTTCATCTCAATTCATAGTATGTGGTGGAATGGTTCCAAGTTTACACCGTCAATCGGTGTTCCAGATGAGTCACAAGGGAGCCATATATTTTCGAATATCTGACCGTGTTACGAATCAAAGGTCTGGTTCCTACTTCCTAGGCAAGTCTGACTATTTCCAAGTAACTTGAAAGTTCAGCAAGGAAAACTTAAGGAGATGTTGATTGAATTTGAGTTATGATGCCATTCGGTGATGTTAAACATCATATCAGGCGATTATGAAATTTGGTGTTATGCTTAAGCTTAAGGTTAAGGTTATCCACTGATTCTCACCATCAGGATAGATGCACTCGAACATACTTCAATTGTTTCTTTTCAAATCCTTGGTCCTCGGCACAAATAGTAGATAGTATGCACTATTATATAGTCTTGTATGTGGCGGATAATATGACACTTCATTTTTCTGCAGGTAAAACATTGAAGTAAGTTATGGCAACATATTTCGGTATGGTCTCTTGCTCATAAATGTCTGGTACATCCAGATTAGATCATAAGTGAACAAGGAAGCTCACACTAAGAAACATAATTAGCTTCGCAGTTCCATTTAGCCATATTCTTCAGCAATTTAAGAGCGTGGTCTAGTTGACCAAACTCTACAAAGCCCAGTTATATATTTTGTTTTTCTTTAAAGCCCAGTTATATATTTTGTTTTTTTATAAAGCCCAGTTATAATTGGACCACATGTAATGATATTTGGTGGAAGTGGAACCGTGGAACTTCCTTTTAAATCATTTTGTCAAACAGTTTAACGGTAGACTGAATCTTCCCCTGCAAAGATGTATGATCTGAAACATAAGTTTGTAGATGCCTACGTACTTTCATGTCAGTTCTTAGTCTCCGTCACAAATAGCAGTCGAGCTAAACCAAAAATGCACTCGTTGAGAGGAGTCTGACTGAGAAAAAACTCAGTCAACAACAGATCTCTTCTACCCTAACACAATCATCTTAGGCATAAGCGATTCAAGTAAATGTAAAAGGGTATCATCGTTACCTGAAATCAGCCAATTAAAATAAAAATAAAAAATCAGCCTATCCCTTCCATAAAGAAAAAGAAATTAAGAACACTGCATCCTTGACTTTTTGCAGATCAGGGAGAAGATTGGGAGACGCATTCTCCCTATTAGATACACACTGAGAAACGTGTCTATCGAGAAGATCATTGTTCACGCAGGAAGAACCATCAGATTAAATCTCAGATAAATAGTAAAAAACAATTTGTTCAGACATGGCATCTTTGAATTGTGAGGCATAAAAATTAAATTTTCCAACTTGGTAATGAACCAAAAAGAGAAAACGGCTTAAGTAAAACAACTGCAAATTAAATTGGTATACCTGTTTATTTGTCAAACAACCAAGTTCTACCTGGATTGCATAGGCCAAATATGTTATTCGTCGACATTAAGCAATAGGGAGCACGGTTCGATCTCATCTTGCTCTATTTCCTTAAGCAAGTGTATATGAAATTAATCATCAATATGCTCGCATGATCTTTCCATTGACTCGTGCGCATTATCATAATCCACTTGGGATGTCATTGTTCTCTGGAATCATTAAACTTCGGAGCGTCCTCCAGTTTGATTCATGGACATATTCAGAGAAAATCTTATGAGATGATTTCTGATGATATAAGTAAGGTGTACCTTACTCACCTATTTCCTTTCTAGGTGAGCATTGATCGAACCTGGTGGTCTCTCCATTTTCCTTTATGGATCCACGGCCTTAACTACACTTCCACTATGTGTAGTTGCAACACCTTAGTCTATGGTGTATATCCCCTATTGAGGATTTGTAACCTTGCAGGTAGGTTTGCAGCTGGTATGTGTGATCTCATCACTTTAGCGACATCAGTGTAAATTCTGAAAATCGATTATTCTTTGTCACTTCACATTTACATTTGTGGAGTACAAGCTTCAATATGAGACACAATGGGAACACACCACGACAATTCATGTCGTTCCCTTAGTAAATACTTTTTCTTATCTTCCCCTAACGACGGGAAGACTGTCTCATTAAAATGACAATCCGCAAATCTAGCGGTAAGAGATCTCCTGCCAAAAGGTTTAAAATGCAGATAATTGTTGGAAATTCTTGTCCAACATAATCACTTAATCAATTGGATGACCCATCATAGTACGATGTGGAGTCGTAAGGGCACATATATAGTGCAACCAAAAATGCGTAAGAACACAAAATGTCAGGCTTATATCCAGTTACCAACTGGAACGCAAAGAATGGTTGACCAATTGTGGGTCTAAAACGAATAAGTGAAGATGCGTGTAATATTTCATATTCCTCTAGCAGTTAAAGGTAGGTTTGTACGCATAACCATTCCTTAGGAACGATATGTAACCTTTGATGATAGCCTTTGCGAGACCATAGGGTATAGGATACTCTACATTGATCCTATTAAACATGCAATAACCATCAAGTCCTTTTGATGTATACTCTCTAGCATTTATAAGGGGTGGTGAGTCCTTACATGTATAATGTGTGCTAGTAGTTTTTCAAACACAACATTACTTGGGAACTATAACTAGTCCAAAATGTCAAAAAAATCCACGAGAACCATAAGTCACTTTAGTGGTCCGCATTCGGCATGGATATTTTTCTAAACATCACCTTGTTTTCTTTGTAATATGGATTATTTACTATTTGCATCTTAGGATGGTCTCGATCCTGTTTTACTGAAGGCTTTGTAAAATTAGTGACATGCTTTCTTATTTAAAAGCATAATGGGAAGGGGGGTTATGCATATAGTACTTAAAAAAACACTTATTGATCATATCCCGTCACTTCGCATTCTGTCAATATTTTTCCCGTTGTCTCGTTCACTCAAATAAAGTGATGTTTGTATGAGTCCTTTCAAAACGATCATCATGTCACAACCAAAGTTACTTTATGGTTATGTCAAAGTCTATATGATTCAATTCCCAATATTTCATCGTCGAAGTCAATATGGATTCAATAATCCAAATACTATAGTGGATTTACATTTCACTAGATTGACTCATTAGTTTCTCTAAGATATATTTCCTTCCAAATATATTAGAGACTATAAAAGATGCAATCAATTACATTCTCATCATTGTGAGTTTCTATATGATATCCACTTGCATGGGTCTCTTTGGAATTTAACAAGGTGATTAGCTCTCGGTACATATAGAGCTTTTGTGACTTTTAGTCTTTGTACCAATTAGGCAACAAAGATTGAGCATCTATTCGCTCGGCTATTACCTGTAATGATCCAATCAGCGCATGGTATTATATAAGGAAACATTTCAACAAGTAGTTATATATTTCCTTAAGAGCTTCATGTAATAAGTGGTGTGGCCTTATTACGTAACAAAGGAAAATCTATGTCATTTACTTTAGAGTGTTACCGTTCATGAAGATGATATACTTTTCATCATAATGTACGAATGATCATTATAACTCAAGTACTTTTGAGTATATCTCAAGTTCTTTAGAGTATTTCAATCTCATGAAAATGATATACTTTTCATTCCATAAGTGCAGACAATGAATTTAATTCTTCGCAAAAAAAATTTCTTTATTTTAGCTAATGAAATATATGTCAAACTATCATGTAGACAACATTTTAGGATCAAAATGTAAAATCTAACCATACAAATTCGATTGAATAAAGGTAAGAAAAAAATGGGTAAGTGTATTAACCATACAACGCTTGTATCATTCTTAGTAAAATGCTTATACCAAGATTCGCAACTCACATTGGTATGAGTCAGAATTACATCTTTGTCCCATTATAGGTAGATACATTTACTTTCTATCATTACTACGGGAGCCAGAATTACATCTCTGACTCATGGAAACATTTGCGGGTTTCTTTCCACAAAACGTGTGGTGTGCTTTTAATTACAACATATCATTGTCAAAGTTATTGACTCGTTATAGTCTAACAAGTTGATTACATCCCACTTAACATTCAAGTTTGGGGGAAAATGAATGTTTCGACAAACTTCCTTCAAAGCAATACATCGTCTGAAGTTAATATATCGCCTTGGAAATGCTGAAGATATGACTTCCTCTTTGAAAGGTGTATCTTTATAAGTTGAAGATTTTTATGAAGCACTTGTGTACACAAACTTCCACATCATAGACTCTTTAGTGGTGCTCAAGTACTTCTGAGTTCAAAAGGTCAAATTAGAGTCGAATTGGTTTCTGAAAAAAGAATTACAGATTCATGTAAGGAAATCTCCCAGCAATCTAACACCGGACCTGTTAGGATATCTCTGCATTAATGGAGCGCTAATGTCTCCTTGTAGTTGAAATCCGGGCACCTTATCAAGGTGACCTTTTTTTTTATACCTTTGTTGTGATGTGTTTGGTGATGCATTTGGAGCAGTACACTTAATCATTTCGATGACCCATCAAGTCTGTCTTTAATGTCTCTTGTGCACGTATATCACACGGACACCTCGGTGGTCTTCTCTTTATGGTCTCTCGGACTTCTTGTATACGTGCTACATTCTAATAAAATTGGTATACACTATACAGTAGTAAACAACCTAGTCTATCAAGATTGGGAGGCGGTGACTGACATATTATGATCACGAAGAGCAGGATCCACTTCTCTAATTACTTTACAAGAGTCCAGCCCGTAATAACAAACCCAGGTACGATCATATGCTCTAGGCATTCACAGAAGTCCTTGTTTTCATCTACTTGTCGACTCTGAATCACCTCAATAATTCTTCGTTGGTAATTCTGCCTGCGAGATTCAGATTCACTCAACTTAACAACTCCTCCACTTTTTTCTTCTCCATTTCTTTTAAATATCGTGCTCTTGAAGATTCTCTTAGAGCCGCAATTTCACTTTTCCTCGAAGCTAATTTGGATCTTTGAACAATCTCATCTTTCAGTTCCTTTGTTTGATTTTGAACTCGTGTTTCCTTCTCTTCATCTTTCCTTGTGTTCTCTTTCTATACCTATTACCTACATAGGTAACACAAATAGTTTCCAGTTATTCTTGTGATTAATTTCCAAATGATTGGTTGTGGTTGTGGTGCCACCTAGTTGGTATGGCAGCGCAACCACAATAGTGACACTTATGGGGGGTTAAAGTCTTGTTTCTCGAGTGTTATGTTTTTGTTGCGCCTCGCTATTTCTTCGGGGTTGTCCGGTTTTGTTTTGTGATGGTCAAGCATTGTGATCCTTTTTTTATTTATGATTCTTGCTAGAGCTAAAATGTGCAGAAAGAAACCTAAAAATCAATTGATTCCATATATGTATTGAAATGAGGATAGGTTGAGTATATACAAAAGGAAAGAAAAACAATCCAAGCACTTGCACATTTTTTAGTAAAGAAGATGAGGATACAAATAACCATAAAAACTGGACGACCAAGTACAGGTGACTGCAGCTTGCTTTTACAATCCATAGATAGTGAAAAGCCAAAACAATTACAAGTGAGGGCAACTTGCTTTCATGGATTATCGACGAATGAGCACGAACAAGCTGGAGGTTAACCCAACGGATTTAATCCAGTTCCCCGTTAATTACCTCACGGTTCAGGCTGCCTTTATAGGTTTGATATACTCAAGCAATCTTATTATGACCGCTATAAGAGAAAGAATGAGAAATAAAGATCCAGCGGCCAGAGAAATACCAGACCATGGATTATCAAAATATTTGCTACTCAATGTCGCTTTGCAGAAATTCCAACGGTCACAGTAATATATGTTCACTCTCTTATGTATATCAGCATAATAGTCGTCTTTCAAATATATGTCACAACAAAGCTTATTGAAGATGTTGCAGACATCGTCGTCGGTACCCAAAGTATGTGTAATGATTCCCTGATTACGAAGTAAAGTGACATCTGCAGCAGAACTTACCAGGTTATCCATGAATATGGCATATGAGGTCATGTAATATGGAGATCCATTTTGATCAAAGTACTGCTCAGAAGCAATGAGATTTCTAAAAAAACGTCCAGTATTTATGCCGACTACAAGACGAGGGATTGATATCACTCCGTCGACAAATTTAACATCTAGGAAACTACCATCATTGGGGCCTATTTCGAAAATAACTCCTGCTCGTGCCAACTCCGTCGCACTTGGAATTATACTTCCTGATAATTTATGACAACTACTGCGTGTAGGGCTCAGAAATATGATGATGTACTTGAAAACTTGCAGTAACGCATTTTTAAGCATTGTGGTCAGCTCTGTGAACATTGAGAAGGGTGAAGAATGGATTTGAACAACATGCATTTCGTTATTGGGATGAGGATCAGGGTGCATTGATTTAGCTACTAGTTCGAGTAAATTCTTATTACCTTCACCAAGACTTCCTTGTTGTAACTTAGTTACGGTATTGATTTTTCTCGGCAACTCAATATTGTCTTTGAACAAGTTCAGTGCAGTCCCTTGAAAGGTCACTCCCTTCGATTTCTTCTTTTCTGCAGTTAAGTTGAATAAGCGTTCGAGAACAAACATAGGAATTTGATTTTCCATGAGCAAGAGATCCCAGAGAAGCGTATTCTTGGCCCATATATTATGAAATAAAAATTTGTCGTCTATCAGCTTCGTTCCTGTTAATGCTTGGAAGATTCCGATGATGAACAAACCGTCGACCACCATCATTTCTATAAATTCCTTGCTTTCGAGGTTGATTGGTTCCGAGTAGCTCTGGCGAATTTTTTCTTCCATCTTCCCAATAGATTCAACGCAATTCTTGAATACCCTTTGTATTGAATCAAAATTATGCTCTTCTCTTGTTCGATTTAGAACGTTACTCATATAGTGCAGCTTGCATTCTTCCATTTCTTTAAGTGATTCTTTTCCCCTGTGAAAGGGACCAATAGATACCAGTAATGGAGCATATGAACTAGGATCCGTCATCTTGTGAAGCTTTTCGTGCACTCTGCGTATACAAATTAGCTCCTGATACGGACGCCACACATGCTCACTACTTCTGTCAAACTTGGCTATCATTTCTTCAATTGGAATTGATAGCTGCTCATTCTTCACTTTAGGCAATAAAGGATGATTTAAAATTTCGATATCACCCGCAGTTGCCATTACAGGACGAATTATGAAAATAAGATGTACGTCCCCTTGAAATTAGAAACTGAGAGAATTCTTCTCGATATCCTTGATTACGGGTTGTAGGGAAGCTGAGAATGTACTGTAATGTATACCATTTCGACAAAAACTATTAATTTCTAGTTAAATAATAGCCACTAGCTAGGCAACATGGAAAGCACAGCTTACACCATGATCGAAGAAAATACACGAAATAATAAGAATTCAAATAGAAGTTTAGATTAGTCTGATAAGGACGTGCTTAATTGATTACTATCTTGGCGGACGTGTTTGATTAATTTCATGTGCTAATACGTGATTTCACGGATGTATATAGCTGTTAACTCTTTGTTTAATACTTCCTATCTGTATCATGTTAGTTAGTAGGTTATGGCATATGTTCACTTATTGTCTTGGTCAGACTCATTTCTTATTTTCTTTTTTCGACGACAAGGAAGGTGCTGACACCCTTGTGGTTGCTTATAGTTAATTAATACCTAGTGGTCTATATACGATTGTTTTGGAATGTTAAGCTGGTTGTTCACAAAAATTAAAAAAATTAAAACGAGGGCTATTTTGCGTTTCCTTCCCTGCCAAGATCGCTAATTAGCATTTCCTCCCCAAAAAATTGAAATTAGTGTTTCCTCCCATTGTCAGTTTTTCCCTCCACTGCTCGGTTAGCTGAGTCGGCGCATGTGCACGCGTCGCATAGATTGTACACGTGTCGAAGAAAATTACTGAAAAACCCTCATTTGTTTCGGTAAATCTGAATTGATTTACAATCTTCTTCCCTGAAACTGAGACTCAGATATTCATCTGCATCTTCAATGGCAACACAACATCACCAGCACCTCCTTTTAATTCAGAACACCCATTCATCGTAGCAACACAATCTCATCTCCACAAGCCTCATCTATTTCTCTGCTTCAAACAGATTCAACAAACCCTAACTATCCATCTGTAGTTGACCACCACCAACAATCAAACCCAGACACACTCTCTAACTTCATCTAATACAGCTCAAAATCAATAGATCCATCTTTTACCACCCTATATCATCATTTCATCGATTCACAAAATTCAATTTCTCGATTTTCAATTCAACGCAAACCCTAGACAAAACCATGAAACCCAGATACTCAAAGTAATTCCAGCACCAAATCCTTATTATTCTGCAACTTCATGTAACAATCCAATTAAAAGAAAATACTGGTTAATTTTGATTCAAGTATATGAAAAGCGATCGAACAAGGGTTTTAATTAATTCGTTCAATAATTTAAATAGGTTAATTTGCTGACATTAATGGTGATTAGAAATCAAGTATAGATTGAGGGAAATTTTTTCAGATTGATGTTGCTGCCGTATTTGAAGATTTTTGGTGAAGATTAAGAGGGGGTTGATCCGAATCCGAATCCTAATCGGAAGATGGGTTTATAGAAAATAAGGAATTGGAAATGAGCTGAAGATGAGTTTTTGGTTGAAACTGAACACCAGCAGCTTGAGATTGAGAAATTAGGGTTCTATGACGGGATTAAGAAATAGAATTGAGGGTCGTGTTAGAGAAGAACGATGGATTTAATGGGTTTGCTGAGGTATTGTTATACTGGTGAAGATACAATCATAGTTGAGAATATGGAGAAGAGTTTTTGTGTTGTTGATAGAGCTGCTGGTGAATGAAGGTGCTGAGAATTTTGATTGTGCTGCAGGGGTCTGATAAAAATTAGGTGAAGAATGAGAAGACTTTGAAGTGGTGATATGAATGGTGATATACGAAGGAATTGGTGATGGATTCCAAGTTAGGGTTTGGAGCTGTGAAGAATTAACAGAGAAGGTGGTGTTTGCAGCTATGGATGGGTATATTGGTGATGATAATGAACTAGTTTTTAGTGCGGGTATTTTGGGAAGGTCACGAAACACGTGTACAATCTATGCCACGAGTGTATAGGCACTGACTCAGCTAACCGAGTAGTGGATGGAAAAACTAACGATGGGAGGAAACACTAATTTTAATCTTTTTGGGGAGGAAACGTTATTTAGCGATCTTCACAGGGGAGGAAACGCAAAATATCCCTTAAAATAAAAATGATTTGTGAATCTTAATTGTAGTGCATTCAGTTCGGCCAATATTTGGGCCAACTGACCGCTGGCCACTTTTTTGTAATTTGGAGAGTAACGCAAATGTGCAATTTGACTCAAAGATTTGGTTGGTAGTTAATTTTTTTTCTTTCAAAGCTATCCCTCCCTTTTAGTCAAATTACTATAACTCTTCATGTATAATATTTTTTAAGGGGTATAATTGACAAACATACTAGAATATAACATATCTAAAAATTTGTGCATTGGAATTTTACAAATTTTATCTCATTGAAAAGATTTTAAAGACATCTACACAATGAGTACAAACAACAATATCAATTAGAGTTTTTACGGAAAAAAATGGAAGTGTTTACCTTTTTAGGCACAATTTTTGAAAATTGAATACATAGCCGTTATGCAAACCACTACAAAGTATGCATAACACATTAAGCAACCATATTTTGGTTTATGCATCAATTTGGCCTATTTTTCTTCTGTTATGTCGGTCCTCCCTACCGTGGCAGCGGTGTTATAGCATATGTATAGGACTGGTTGTACCGTTGAGAGTATAATGTATGCAAAATCTTTTTCTTTTTCGATCAGCCATTTCTTATAATCTTTATAGAATTATTAGTTATGTTGCTTGGTGTAAAGAGTAGTACAACAACGACAACAAACACCATAACTTGTGCTAGTTATGAGCTAATTGTACTGTTACTATCAAGAAAAGTGAAGTTTTTCCTTAACTTGGTACCAGAAGCTAAGCTGAATTCTAAGATATTGTCTAGTTTTGTTATTCACTACCACAACCAAAACCATACGGTTGACAAGTTCAGGGATAACAAATATTATTTGCAGAGAAAGTATTTAAGCATTTATCTATGAATCCTTTAACACCGTCTATAAGTTTTAGTTTTGGATATTCGTAATTGTAGGATTGTGAACGTCATTATAACTGTTGGAATCTTGCAACAGTGAACAACAACATACGTATCAAGTAATATAAAAATACGTATATAATATTAACTCTATCACAAACAACTTGACGAGGAAACAGAGGTTTAACACGTTGTCCTTAACACATTAGTTTGCGGGTATACTAAAAAATGAGCAACGCTAAACTCCTTTAGCGAAGAAGTGTTCAAGGTAAGACTGCCTGAAATATAGCTTGTATCAGCACAATACAAGCTGCCTGTTATAAAAAATGGCTCAAGCCAGCACAATCAATCAAGATATGAAACAGAAATAAATCTAAGTACATCAAGTACACAAAAAACAAATGGATTTATAGTGGTTCGATCAAGATGATCTGCATCCACTTGCGAAGACAATAAAATGATTCCACTATGATGAAACAACATTACAATTTATTGAATTCATCCCCTCTCAAGAACCCTAACCCCTTTTTTGGTGCCTCACACTCTCTTCACATAAGTTTCTCTCTCTATTAAGAAGATAAACAAAAAGACCCTTTTCTTTATATTTAATCTAAAAGCTCCTGATGCCTTTTTGGTTACGTGAAACAAAGTCTCTCACCTGGGCTCTAAAGGAGTCAGGCCCATACAAGGCTAAAGCCTGTATTCAAGGCACTAAATTATACAACAAGTCTCTACCCTGACATGGATACCATCATCATTCATCATCATCGTCTTCGTTTATCCCTTCAAGGGATCTCAACACTTGTTCACACCAACCAAGTCCAAGCAATGCTTGAACTTGATAATTGGAACCGTCTTCGTCAACATGTTCGCAGGGTTATCCGTTGTAGGAACCTTTATCATCGCTATCTTCCCTTCTTTAACTGCATCCTTAATAAAATAATACCTGACATCGATGTGTTTCGTTCTCTCATGATACATCTGATTATTGTTCAAGTGAATCGCACTTTTTACTACTTCTGCGGCTGCCATGTACTCTGCCTCAGTTGTAGACAATGCAACCATGCTTTAAAAAATAGGCCTCCAACTGCTAGTACTACCACACAATGTAAAACTAAAACCTGTGCATGACATTCTTCTATGAAGATTACCAGCATAATCATAATCTACATAACCATCAACATTTTTTGAATCACCACAGTGTTTGTCAAACACCAAACCAACATCTTTACTTCCCCTTAGATACCTCAAAATCCACTTTACAGCTTTCCAATGAGCCTTCTTGGGACTTCCATGTATCTACTTATCACACTCACAGCTTGTGCGATATCCAGCCTTGTACAAACCATAGCATACATTATGCTATTAACTGCAGTTGTATATTGAACTCGAGACATATAGTCTGCCTCATCTGCAGTTTGAGGTGATTTCCTTCTAGAGAGTCTAAAATGAGCTGCCAAAGGAGTACTTACTGGTTTTGCATCTTTCATACCAAACCGCTCCAACACCTTCTTAATGTAAGCCTTCTGATACAAGTATAATTTTCCTTCTGCTCGGTTTCTATGAATCTCCATTCCCAATATCTTCTTTGATGCACCTAAGTCTTTCATATCAAACTCACAACTCAACTGCACCTTTGATAGACGCATTTATGTGTCTATTTTGTTCTCAATGTTTTGTATTGTTAGACTCGATTAACTACTTATTGTGTTATTTTATGTTTTTGTAGATGTTTTTGGAAAAATAAGCTCTTGCAGCGAAATTGGCTCGAAAAGTGGTGTTTTACACCCCAGGATAGAGACTAAAAACACCCCAGAAATGCGCCGGAGGAACCCAGAAAAAGTGTTGGAAACACCCCAGAAAATTACTAAAGGCACCCCAAGGGACATGTGTTATTCGGACTCCAGCAACGGATAAGGGGGCGACTACTGGATAAGGGGTGACCTTCTTCACAAATTCAAAAAAATATTTTGGCGGGAAAATATTTGCTCTTCACTGGAAGATTTTCTCGATTGCATTTGGACGTGATTTTGTGCGATTCAATTGCTGAAACTTTGTGGAAAGATGTAATATATCATAACAGAGCTGGTATGGGTGATTGTTTCGACTGAATTTGGCTGGATAATCACGTGGAAGAAATCAGGGAAACACGGGTTTGAAAATGATATTCACGGATTTTCAGCAAGTTTGATGTGTGCTGCTCGTGTTTGGATGACACTTAGTCATTGAAGATGCATGTAGAAGCTAAATAAGGGAGTATCAGAAGCTGTTTACGCGTGCATGGAGAATCATCTCAGGGAAGAAAATATTTTCTTTTATCACCGAGTAATGGAGGATCATGGAGAGTTAATGAGCGTGATTTCTTGTCGTTGTTGGGTATAAATAGGTTCCCTGGGTGTCCTAGAGGCGTGGTCGAGAGTTTGGGGTTGAGAGGAGAGCTCAGGAAGAAGAAATCACGAGTTTCAGAAACTCGGTTCCTGCTGCTGCTGCTGAAGAACGCGAAGAACATGAAGAACGGACGTCCAGGAACCGTCGTTCTTCAACAGTGACAACGACAGGTCAGCGTGGGTCATAGGTGTGGGTCTTAGAACCACATCGACAATATCACTTCTCTTTTATCGTTCTTTTGTGACGCTTCCTGTGGGTCGCACGTTAGCTGTTTACACCATTTTCTCTTCTTCTCTTCATTGTAAACACCATTTGAGCAATAAATAAATATTTTGAGCGTGTTTTTATCATGATGAGCTAAACCCAACACTGGGACGACGGAGGAGGGTGAATTTCATACACGGGTAAATTTATTTTATTCTTTTTTATGACTTTTGCATTAATTTAAAATTGAAATATGATTTGAATTAATTGGTTGTTATTTATTTTGATGATGTATGCTTAGCTTAGGTGTTTTGATACATTATGCTTAGGACTTACAATCGATGTTTTGAGAGTCTATCTTGGCAAAATCAGAGTCCATGTTAATTTTATTGAGTTTTAAATTGTCAAAGAATATATGAATGAACCCTGTGTAGTGAATTCGGCTAAATCCTTAGTCCCAGTACCTCTCGCCCATTGTTAATATTTTTGTATATATAATTTTATTAAATCTAAAATTCCATTTCCTTCACAAGTCTGAAACGAATCTTTTTACCACTATCACTACAACAACTTTTGGGAACACATCAATCATTTTGGCGCCGCCGTCGCGGATTTGTGCTTAGGTAGAATTTTTAGGTTTTTATTATTTTTTTATTATTCCATTTGTTCTTTTTACGTCTCGTTTGTTGTGTCTTTGTATTACAGGTTTGAAGTTGGATACAAAGACCTTGGAATCAAAGCTTAAAGCTAAAAGAGAAGGAAAAAAGACAAAGCAAAAAAATAAAGAAAAAAGAGAGAGAAAAAAAAAGAGAGATATTTATTTTATTTATTTATTTTTTTAAGAGACTTTCCATTTTATTTTTTTTGTAATTATTATTATTATTTTTTGTATTTCTTTTCATTGGACTGGACTTTGGACAATTTATTTTAATTTTAAACCCTACGGAAGGGTTATATAAAAAAAATAAAATATAAATTGTTTGCAGGGAAGGACGATGATTACAATATCGTCTCGGCCCCTCGGGTTCGCACACTGACACCGGAGTCAGTGGCCCGAGTCGACTACAGCGGTTCTTCGCCCGTCTGGTACGGGAGGTAAACTTCTAAACACCCGCGAATCTCCTGACAGCGGGTTTACTGTCTGCCTTAAGGTGATTATATGTTGAGGACTGAACCGACTGCTTTAATTTCCTGGTAAAGGGCAAGAACTGGCCATATAAGATAAGGGTTCGGATTTCATCACCGTTCCCTTCTTGCCCGCCTTAGGTAAACGAAACCTAACGCGAACCCAAGCTTAAAATTTGATTAGAACGAGACCGATAGGGTAACGAGCTTGGTAGGAAAATCTTTCGAAAAATATTGGTTACTCTTTTAAGCATACTTCAAAGTTCTTGATGGTTTATGTAAGTTGAATGCGTGACTGCGCCGCCTTGTAATACCGGTGAGGCTTTGGGTATCAAAGCTCCTCTGAGCTTCCCTCGCCTCGATTCAACTTACATTAGCTCGGATTGATTCCAGAGGGGTGTGCTCAAATTGTAACGAATTCCTTTTCGAAGGAATAGAAGCTGGTCTAGAAAACAATCTAAGTGGAGCCATCATGTTTTTTGTTTGCTAGATAAAATAGGCTTGTTGTGGTCAAGTCAGCCTTCTTTGTGCTTGTTTAGATTTCCCATGTAGTCAGGATGTCGAACTGGTATTATAATAGCCAATACAATGAGTATCCGACTGAGCAGCTTGGACATTATCCTTTTTATGACCATAGTGTGAATAGTGATTTGGAACGCGAAACTTTCAAAGGTTACGGGTCTTACCATGGTGAGCCCAATTACTATCCACATGCGCACCGGTCATACGAGCAAGAAGACTATAGCACTAGTTCCTCGTCTTTGGAGGATGCAATGAAACTATTGAAAAGTAGTCCTTTTTATGATCCTTCTGATAATTCCTCTTTACTAGAGTCAACACGTAAATTAGCTGAGTCAACACGTAAGTTAGCAGAAATGAATAACTTAGTTTTTGACGAAAGAGAACTTTCTATAGAGGAATCCCTCAAGTTGATGGCTGAGACGAACGAAATACTTGCTCGAAATAATCTTACTTTCCAATATAGTGTTTCCAATAATACCCTTAAAAATAAGGATAGTTATTTGCATAATCAAGATGACGAGGTTAGAATTGGTAACATTACTTGTTTTGATGAGGTTCGATCATTTTCATGTTATTATAATGATGATTATGATGAGGATAGTATCGATGAAGAACATGAAATATGTAGGCATAGTGATTAGGAATTTGTTACACCGATTGAGCTTTATAATGATAGTACTGTTTCTAGTACAAATCCAAATAATTTTACTAATTATTCACCAATTCAAAAGGACGAGGATTTGAATAGAGATACCCCAGTTTTAGATGATGTAGTATTTCATGTCTACGAAGCCGATGATAGTTTTGAGGAACGAGTTTATTTGGAGAATATTGTTTTAGAGTCTAGAAATTTAGAAACATTAGACTTAGAAAAAGAAAATGAACTCGTAGAAATGAGTGAGGATGAACCCGACTTATAAGAATCAATTGACCATTTTCAGGAATCCGATGATCTAGAAATTAGGGAAGTTGTGACTAGTCTTTCTAGAGACACAGAAAACTCTAAGTTTGGGGGTGATTATCAGTCTCCGTGTGCTTTAACTCTTAGAAAGTTCCCCCGTGAAGGACTTGACATTTGTGCCTCAACCATCTTACAAGATTATATTCGTACACTTTTTCCTGAACCTAATGATGTCCAGAGAGAAGCTCAGTTGTTAGAAACCCATCCTCTGGTTGATGTGGTTAACCCAGGCTATGATACCAAGATTGAATTTGTTTTCCCACCAAATACTTTTCTTCCAATTGTGGGAACATTTAATTTTAAGATGTGTCGGTTATTAAGTTTTGAGACTAAACCTAATTACTTTAGGAGAATAGGGTCGACACATTTGCTTAAGGAAGACCAACTCTTTCATTGTGGTCAGTTTTGTGAGTCAAGTCTAATTGACTTTAAGGATCCGCATTTGTTCAGGTTATTGTTATGTGCTTCTAAGTTCCTACTTGAGTATTTCCAGACTCTACAACCTGATTTTAAGAATCCTTCTTTTGAGGAAATCCTTCCTATGAAAACATTTTATTTAGACCCTTTTATAGAGCCTGAACCTGAGCCACAACTAGAGATAGTTGTCTTTAAAAAAAAAGTTAAATAAGGGTATATTCGGTATCTTCTTGGTCTGTTGCAGTTTCCTCTTCTTGTGGTTAGCACTTTTTGATCCAGATGACGCACAATTATTCCGGCTACTTCTATATGATTCTATGAGGTGACTAATTCCTTCCGATGTCTGGCTGAAGACTTTAAACTTAGCACTTCTTGGGAGGTAAGCCAATCTCATGCAACACGGTAATATCTTTCCTTAACTCTTTTGCTTCAAATGATAACAGTTTCTCCTTGTTCATATGCTTTTAATTTTATCTTTAGAACATTGAGGACAATGTTAGATTTAAGTTTGGGGGTATGGGAGAAACTTTTTAGTTGCACTTTTGAAACTTCTAGCGTCACATGGTATCCGGTTAGATAAGTTTACATACTGTTTCTCACCGAAAAAATAGAAATTGGAATGCTAGGGATAACAACATATTGAGACATTAGAGAAAAAGACATTGAGATCCTTGAAATTCAGGAGAGAACTTGTTCCTTTTAGAGGGTAACCGTGATGGACCTAACCATACATGATGGAAAGTCAAGTAGGTCAGGGAAATGCCAGAAAGACAAAGCAACCTCACAATGTAGTCTTATTTACTGGATTGCGACTCTCTCTCAGTAGAAACTTATCATCATCAACAAGCGGCGCGACATCAAAATCTATGAAGAAAGTTGAAGACGTTTTAGGTTTAGAAGCAACAATAGAATAGAATAATTCAAAAATAAAAGTTGAAGTTATAAGAGCAAATGATATAAGTTGTTAGAATCCATGATACCAAGACATCACAAGTTGCGAAGATCCAAGTTTCGAAAGTCCTTCTCTCATGGCCATGTCAATTTTTGTCTTGTAATTTTTTGTTTTCAAAAAAAAAAAAAAAATGAAACATCATTACGTTCTTTTTGTTCAATAAGGCCATAGGGAAGAAGAAATTTATAAGTCAAGCAAGAAATCTAAGAGAAGAGTTAATTGTCAAGGTTCTATGAGGTTCGAGAGTTTATCATCAACAGTTGAAGACCGAAGAAGGCGTTGTTTCTACTGAGCACTGTGAGAGAGTCGAAGAAAGATGCATTTTGGTTGCTTTGTTAGTCTGCTTTCAATCTGGCACAAGATCTTTCTAGCACTGGTTTAACTCATCACACGTAATTAGTCCAGTTGTGTAGCAGATGTTCCTCTCATTTTTATCTCTCTCCTAATCTTATCCAGTTGTAAAGCAGCGGACGCATCTTACAATGTTTATCTAGCTGTGTAGCGGATATCTCTTTATCTAGCAGTGGTGTGGATGTGTCTCCCCTTTTCTTCAGTCAGCTTTAGAGCTGACACCTTTAATTTCTCTGGCATTCTAGTTACTTGGAGATAGGTTGAGAATATATATGTCCTCATAGCTCTTTAGATACTTATTACCAATCAGAAATCATGGTTTTTGTGGGTACACCTCTGGTAAACCCTCCCGAGATTAACTCGGTTTTATTTTTTAGTTTTGCTCGAGGACTAGCAAATAATAAGTTTGGGGGTATTTGATAGACGCATTTATGTGTCTATTTTGTTCTCAATGTTCTGTATTGTTAGACTCGATTAAATACTTATTGTGTTATTTTATGTTTTTGTAGATGTTTTTGGAAAAAGTGGTGTTTTACACCCCAGGATAGAGACTAAAAACACCCCATAAATGCGCCGGAGGAACCCAGAAAAAGTGTTGGAAACACCCCAGAAAAATTACTAAAGGCACCCCAAGGGACATGTGTTATTCGGACTCCAACAACGGATAAGGGGCGCGACCACTGGATAAGGGGTGACCTTCTTCACAAATTCAAAAAAATATTTTGGCGGGAAAATATTTGCTCTTCTCTGGCAGATTTTCTCGATTGCATTTGGACGTGATTTTGTGCAATTCAATCGCTGAAACTTTGTGGAAAGATGTAATATATCATAACAGAGCTGGTATGGGTGATTGTTTCGACTGAATTTGGATGGATAATCAAGTGGAAGAAATCAGGGCAACACGGGTTTGAAAATGATATTCACGGATTTTCAGCAAGTTTGATGTGTGCTGCTTGTGTTTGGATGACACTTAGTCATTGAAGATGCGTGTAGAAGCTAAATAAGGCAGTATCAGAAGCTGTTTACGCGTGGAGAATCATTTCAGGGAAGAAAATATTCGGAAAATATTTTCTTTTATCACCGAGTAATGGAGGATCATGGAGAGTTAATGAGCGTGATTTCTTGTCGTTGTTGGGTATAAATAGGTTCCCTGGGTGTCCTAGAGGCGTGGTCGAGTGTTTGGGGTTGAGAGGAGAGCTCAGGAAGCAGAAATCACGAGTTGCAGAAACTCGGTTCCTGCTGCTGCTGCTGAAGAACATGAAGAACGGACGTCCAGGAACCGGCGTTCTTCAACAGTGACAACGACAGGTCAGCGTGGGTCATAGGTGTGGGTCTTAGAACCACAACGACAATATCACTTCTCTTTTATCTTTCTTTTGTGACGCTTCCTGTGGGTCGCACGTTAGCTGTTTACACCATTTTCTCTTCTTCTCTTCATTGTAAACACCATTTGAGCAATAAATAAATATTTTGAGCGTGTTTTTATCATGATGAGCTAAACCCAACACTGGGACTACGGAGGAGGGTGAATTTCATACACGGGTAAATTTATTTTATTCTTTTTTATGACTTTTGCATTAATTTAAAATTGAAATATGATTTGAATTAATTGGTTGTTATTTAATTTGATGATGTATTCTTAGCTTAGGTGTTTTGATACATCATACTTAGGACTTACAATCGATGTTTTGAGAATCTATCTTGGCAAAATCAGAGTCCATGTTAATTTTATTGTGTTTTAAATTGTCAAAGAATATATGAATGAACCCTGTGTAGTGAATTCGGACAAATCCTTAGCCCCAGTACCTCTCGCCCATTGTTAATATTTTTGTATATATAATTTTATTAAATCTAAAATTCCATTTCCTTCACAAGTCTGAAACGAATCTTTTTACCACTATCACTACAACAACTTTTGGGAACACATCAACCTTCAGCCTTTGTATTTCTGACATGTATTTGCATGCAATCAACATATCATCAATTAAGATACAAGAGCAAATACACAAATGAACCACCTTGGAGTTTCTTGTGATATAAAAGAACTATCATACTCACTCCTATCGTAGCCATTTGCTAACATAAACGTATTAAAACGTTAATACCACTTCCTTGTAGATTGCTTCAACCCATACAAAGATTTATTTAACAAAAATACATGGTCTTCTTTTCCAGTAACTTCAAACCCTTTTGGTTGTTGTATATAAATACGCTCTTCCAAATCAGCATAAGAGTAAGCCACAAAATTGGGACCTAAAGATTTTTTCTTATTAACACCTAGTTTGGATTTAGAACGAATGCTAGGAGTAGAAATAGGTACCTAAATATGTGGAGTAACGGAAAAGGATGGTTGAGAAGTATTTATCACTGTTGGGGTGGACTCAAGTGGTGATGTAAGAGATTTATTATGCTCTATACTTGCTAAAGAATAAGTCAGTTCTGTTGAAGTAGTAAAAATGACTGGAGATGTAGACAAATAAGTAGATATGTCTTGAGTAATAAAAGTAGCTGAACCAGATGAAGATATAAGAAGAAAAACCACTTCATTGAAGGCAACATTAACAGAGGTAACCACTCTTTTGGATACAAGATCATAACATTTATAGCCTTTATGAAAAGGGATGTAACCAAGAAAAACACAAGAAACAGATTTGAGAATGAGATTATCTTTCCTGCAATGAGCAAGATGTGGAAAACATAAGCCGTCAAATACTTTGAGAAACTTGTAATCTGGATTCTTTTCAAAGAATTTAAAAGGGACACTTGTATTGCAATAATTTTGTAGGAATTCTGTTAATAAGATAAGTTGCAGTAAAAAATGAATCAACCCAGAACCTTTTTTTTTAGAGATGCATTGAAAGTGAGTGTATTTCACATTGTTGTTATTTGTCTTATCTTTCTTTCAGCAGATCCATTTTGTTGATAACGATTAGGACAAGATATTCTTAAAGATATACCCTTAGTTGTCAAGAAATTATCTAAATGGACCCTTAACTAACTTACAAGCACCATCACATTGAAATTACTTTATTCTGAAGGTCAATAAATTTTCCAGATTTGAACAACATAAAACAGTTGTGATTATCATATCTATACTTCATCAGAAAAATCCATTTAAGCTTGCTAAAATCATCAACAAAGAGAATGAAGTATTTGAATCCTATATGAAACAAACTAGGTTCAAGACCCCAAATTTCATAGTGCACAAGAGCCAATGGCTGACTAGATTGAGTAGGAGATACCAAAAAAGGTAAAGGGTGACTCTTGCCAAGTTGACAACAAGTACAAACTGACTCAAAATCTTTAATTGATAGCTGAATGGCACCTGCAGTATGGAGCTTTATCACAACTTTAGAACTTGGATGGCCAAGTCTTTGATTACATAAAGATGAAAAAGCAAGTAAAGAAGTAAAGAAGTAAAAGAAGCAACAATTGAGGAAGATATCACTAAAGTAGTAAGAGCGGCATTCCTTTTGAGTGTAGAGGACTGGAGTGGATATAAATTCTGATGCATAGGTCCTCTAGGAAGAAATTTTGTATTGGGAAGAGACATCACCAACTATAACTTTCTAATCACCAGCAAACTCCTCAGTGTCAGTCATGATTGTTATATTATATTGGTTATATGACTAGTGACTCCACAGTCAGGTATCCAGATTGGTCCTTGATCATTGCAACTCCAATGACCAGTTGATACCGTTGAAGAAGACTCACCAGGTCCATATTGGTTTGCCTTTTATTCAGCATGAATCCATGGATTGAAAGAAAGAGAAAAAAATCTCAAGACCAGCAAAAGCTTTTTGCGATGGTGGATTGATCTTTCTTGATGCAGCATACCTAAATTTACACCTATTTGCAAAATGACCTTAATTTCTTGTTGCAAAACTGACATGAAATTGCACTATAATCAACAGCTAGATTAGGATTAAACTCTTTTTTCTTGAAGATAAATCCAGGAAGAGCAGTAGAGACATTTGATGAAGTTGAAGGAGAAGGTTTTTGCGAGTAAAAAGGATTGGATGATTGTGGTTTCTTGAAATTTTTATTATAGTTACGCACAAAGAAAACTGAATTACTTAGATCTACAATAAGATGAGAATAAGATTCATATTCTTTTTCTTTAAGCCATTGCTCATGGTTAATAAGTATGGATCTTAACTCAACAAAAGACAGAGAAAGTTCACGATTTTGAGTTGTAATAACAAAGTGAGAGTATTCACTTCCAAAACCAGACAAAGTGTACATAACAAGGTCATCCTCTTGAACAGGTTCACCAATCTCAACCAAAGAATCAAATATATATTTGATCTGATGAAGGAAATCTAATATGGAAGAATTACCTCTTCTAATTTGAGTGTATTTGACATCCGAGATGAGATTTTCGAGAAAAGAATTGTTGAGTAAATATCTTTGAGAGATGAGACTGAAAACGCGGGGGTACCAAAATACACCACCAAATTTTTCTTAGGCAACCTGTTTGGACAAACTCAAATGTAATTCCAACTGAACTATAAGCTTGAGCATTTTCATTAAACACTTGAGAATTAACTCGAAACACAATCATGTGATCAAATATGTCTATGGTGTTTTTAGAGATATTCAAATGCTAATTATCTCGAAGAAATAATTTTATGTGCATATGAATTTAATCGACATGGTAATTAGGCATACAAGGTGCAAATACTTAACCTTTTCATGAACAATTATGTCATGGTACGTGTACCGGTAAGTAAACCTTAAGACATAACAGAGTTCCAGAGTTCACATAACTTTTTCGGTATTAGTACTGGTATGGATACCATTTAAACATAACGAGTTCTAGAGTCCACATAATTTTTATAGTATACATACTGGTTTGGATACCATTTAAACACTACCACGTTCAGGAGTCCAAAAACCTTTTCTGGTACATGTACCGGTATGGATACCAAACTGGTTCCGTAACCAACAGTTCTTTTGTAGTACGCGTATTGGTTTGCGTATCGATCCGGATTCATGAGTTCACAAACTTTTAACGATGTGCATACTAATTTGCGTACCAAGAATCTGTTTCTCGACATATAGCTTCTCCGTCACGTGTACTGAGTACATGTATCACAGCTTCGGACTTATAACAGTTTTCCCAGTTTGTAAGACTAATATGTACACTGTCTTATCTCTGAATCTACAGTAGTTCTATATTTCTCTCCAAATCGATTCAAAACATTCACGAATAACATCAGTGACACATATCACTGTTCTAGGCTATTTTTGAATGATAATTCTTGAACCATAATTTTGATTGTAAACAATAAATTGTCCTTAACCAAAATTCATGAACAAATATTCATTAAGCTTAGTCATGTTTCGAGGACTAATTATAAGATGAATCTTGACTCGAAATTCTTGATATGATTACAATTGTCTAATTAGTTATGCGATCGTCTCATAAATAGAAAGATGAATATAACTTGAGAAATAGGTGGTTGAGTCTTCACTTACCTTTTGCTTAAGAAGTTCTCCAAAAGCTTCGTTTGATCTTCGCCTTCAAACGGTAGAACACAATGATGATTGCGGTGATGTCCATTTCTCAACTACACTATACTACTATCCTAATCCTAGACTTAACTAATGGTAGACTAGAAATCAGGATATAGTTTTGACAACGAAATTTGACAACAACAAGCTTGAGATAGCAACATTTGTGAGTTCGACCAAGCAATGCTCTAATAGAGTCCACTTGTCTCTAGTAGTAGATTTCCCCAATAGTTTCGTAGAAAGATAACGTGAAACAGTGGCATTAATGTAGGAACAGACAAAATGATTTAAAGATCGCCATTCAAGATACACCGGATTTTCCACAGGCACATTGCTTTGAAAAAAGAACTGAGATTGAGGTTCAACTGAACCATCAACAAAACCATACAAATTTGTGATGATCAAAACATAAGACATTTGATCTTTCTAGACCAGAAAGTTAGATTCATCTAGCTTAACATAAACAAAACTAGAAATATTCAGTAAAGAAAGAGGATTAAACCAAAAAACATAATTAGTGTTGTAAGGTTATAGTTGTGTTAATTGTGGAAAAATAAAAGGAAATGATTGAGGTTGAAGTGTTGGTTGTTGAACAATGTGGACGAATTTGTGGTTGCGGTTGTTGAGATTGAAAGTGCTATGATTGTTGTTGATCATATTGTTTTGGTGAAGAAGTTTGTGGATCTCATTGAATCGGTTGTTGATCATATTATGGATTTTTCTGCAGAAACTGGAGGGGAGAGTTCTTATATGCAGAGTCTGGAGGATTGGGTCTAGCTACAAATTTTATAGCAGAAATCTTTGCTATCTTAAGTTCAGGTGAGCGGGCAGTTAGCAACAACTTTCTCAAAGTATGTTTCCAAACTGATTCTCAAGCTGCAATGAAAGAATTTCAAAATGGGGAAGTTCCTTGGTGGAGTATGACAAGATGGAACAAGATTAAAAATTCTTTACAAGAATGGTACTTCCACATGGTTAAAGAGAGATAAATTTTTCAACAGATTCAATGGCGAAAAGAGGATCTAATCTAACAAAAGGTGAAAGAATAAAGTATAATTCAAAACCATAATTCATTAGTTCAATGGAAATCCCTGATAAACCATACTATAGAACTGGTTAAGGTTGTTGGGCTTTTATTTAATTTCATCTTTTCCAAACAAAAGAATGGTTTTTTAAGGGCCATGTTTTTATTAGGCCACCTTTCCTATAGTGATAAGGGGTGTCCTAAAACGTTAAAATGACTAACCTACCCTTAACCTAATTTAATTTAAAACCAACCTAATAACCACCTATATATATAACCACCATCTCCTCCCACCACCACCGCCCACCACCGTCGATTACCACCACCACCACCTCCGATTATCACCACCAACAACCACCGATTACCACCACCACCACCGCCCACCACCGCCGATTACCACCACCACCACCTCCGATTATCACCACCACCAACCACCGATTACCGCCACCACCTCCTCCCACCACCACCGCCACCGCCTATTTAATAAATGCAACAACATCAATGCAATCACAATTAAGTTCGGTTACATAATAATTTTATCGAGTATAAAAGACGCCAGCCGCAACCTGATTCTGCCATGGGACCACTCCGGAGGTATTTTCCAACAAACCCTTCACTTTAATTTGATTTTGATTGCTTCAATCGAATAGAAATCATCAAAATAGGGTTTTAATAGGAGTTACAGAGCCATGTTCGGTTAGGACGATTTTTCAAAAAAACCTAGTTTACTAACCGAACTTCTTGAAAATGAAGAACACGAAGAACAGTTCGGTTCTATTGGATTTAAAACTAAGTCACCGAACTCTCTGTTCGGTTGTTTCGCAAAAAAATTTAAAACTACAAAGTAACCGAACTCCACCCTTAGAACCGAAAAAAACAACAAATCCAGTCTAACCGAACTATGTTGTTGTGGCCACTATGTTGAGTTCCAAAATAAACGAACTTAGCCAATAGAGTTCGGTTTGTTCGCAAAAACTTTTAAAACTACAAAGTAACTGAACTTAGCCAATAGACTCTGGAACTTCACATTTTTTTGTTTGTTAAGTTCGGTAACTTCACAATTT
The DNA here is from genome assembly GCF_003573695.1 of Papaver somniferum. Classification (NCBI taxonomy): domain Eukaryota; kingdom Viridiplantae; phylum Streptophyta; class Magnoliopsida; order Ranunculales; family Papaveraceae; genus Papaver; species Papaver somniferum. The sequence goes on from NW_020623156.1 coordinate 2,543,135, forward strand.
TATCGCAGAAACCGAACTCATAGTTCGGTTGGTTAGCTGTTAGGTTCAAGTTTGCGAAAGAACCGAACTTTGTAAACTTATATACTCTTATATTACGTAAAGTTCGGTTAGATCAAAAGTGCATGCAGTTTGCGAACCAACCGAACATAACGCTGTAACTCCTAGAAATTCTATTATTTGAGAGTTCGGTATCCTGCGTGTTTGGAACAAGTAACCGAACTACACTTTCAGATGAGTTCGGTTACTTGTTCATCTCACGGGACAACCGAACTACAACTTCAGATGAGTTCGGTTACTTGTTCTTCATATAAAGTAACTGAACTGTTCAAAATCCAGTTCAAATCCGAATCATTTTGAAGATTAACAAATATTCTAGGAGAGGACGGAGATGAAGAATCAGATGAGTTTTCATCATTTGAATACTCAAACTTAGCGAATTGGAAAAAAATATTATTTTCCATGTTTTTCTCCTTCATCTTCTCTAACTCTACTCTCTCAATAATTCTACTCAACTAATAATAAACCCATCTTTTAATTTAATCTCACTAATTGTTTTTAACTAAATCATTCACTAATCATAACCTAAAATTAATTAAGAGGGTAGATTAGGTATTAAATAAATAACTATATATGGGGTGACCTAAAATTACTTCTAATGCCTTTACCCAAAATAAAACCATGGTCCCCCAAAAAACCCATGGTCCCCAAAAAATCGTTCAAACAAAAGTCCAAAATGGGCTTGTTTCTGTAAGGCTCATATATGGGCTTGATTTTGTAACATTCTGTTATTATTTTGGTTTGAATAAAATTTGAACGGTTTTTTGGGGACCATGGTTATTTTGGGGGGACCATGATTTTATTTTGGGTAAAGACATTAGAAATAAATCTAGGTCACCCCTTATCTAGATATTTATATTAATACCTAAATTACCCTCTTGATTAATTTTTTGGTAATGATTAGTTAGTGTTAATAATAGTTAGTGTAGTCATTAGTAAAATGATTAAGTTAAAGATAATTAATGAGATTAAAAAATCAGATGGTTTTTTTTTAAGAAGAAGCAGAATTATTGAGAGAGTAAAGTTGGAGAAGATGAAGAAGGAAAACATGAAAAACAAAGGATTTTACCAACCACAACTGAAGGAAGAGTATTTGGGTACCCAGGTATGTTTCAAACTTAGATAATGTTGGTTGAATTGCTCCAAATTTTCAAAAACTGTAAATTTTTAGGGTAGATTTGGGCTTGTTCGGTTACTTTATGTGAAGAACAGGTTACCGAACTCATCTGAAAGTGTAGTTCGGTTACCTTTTCCATATATGAAGGTTACCGAACTCGTTCTTTAATGGAGGTTTTTAGTTGTTCGGTTACCTTTTCCATACACGTAGGTTACCGAACTTTGTTTATAGGACTTACAGAGTAATGTTCGGTTGGTTCGCAAACTTTAACCCAACAACATATCTAACCGAACTCCACATGTATGCAATTAGTGAAGAGTTCGGTTTGTCAAGATTTTTTGTGAACAAACCGAACATAGTGGAACAAGTTCGGTTAAATTGAAACTCAACATATTAGGCAAAATAACACAGTTCGGTTACATTGGAAAAAAAAATTCTTTTTGGAATATAAGTAGAGTTCGGTTACTAGATAGTTTTAGAAATTTTTGCGAACCAACCGAACAAGGTAGGTAAAGTTCGGTTATATCATAACTCAACATAGTAGGAAAAATAACACAGTTCGGTTACATTTTTTTTTGTATTATGGGTACAGTTCGGTTACTAACTAGTTTTAGAATTTTTTGCGAACCAACCAAACTCGAAGTTCGGTTATGAAAAATTAAATTCGTGATAACCGAAGTGTTCTTCGTGTTCTTGGTTTCAGAATGTTCGGTTACAAAACTAGTTTTTTAAAAATATTCCTAACCGAACATGCCACTTTAACATCCATTTAAACCATATTTTGATGATTTCTACTCAATTTTCCTATCCAAAAACGAATTAAAAAGATTGATGGGTTTTTCAATCGAACGAGGAACGTCAAGGAAAGAGAGAAGAAGAAGAGAATAAAAATTTTTTCAAAACTAAAAATTTTCGATTGCTCTTTTGATTTTGATTTTGGTTAATAAATTCATTTAAATTAGATGTAGGAGTATATGATTAGATTTATATAGTTATTAAGTTAGTTTTAATTTAAATTAAAGTAAAGGGTAAATGGGTATTTACCTAAATTTGGGACACTCCTTATAAGTATAGGGAGGTTGGCCTAATAAGACCATGGTCCCCAAAAAAATCATGGTCCCTAATAAATCGTTCTAAAATTTTATTACCAAGCAAAAAAAAATGTTGTAATGGTGATGATTGTGGATGCAGTGGTGGTTGTGGCGGTGGTATTAATGGTGGAAAATTTTGATTGTTGATGCTGAGATTTTCGTTGTTTCTTGAATTTGTGTTGTTGATGTTGTTGTGATTTGCAGCGGAATTCATTGAATTTTGAGTTGTTCTTGACATGATAGATCAAGAAAGGTTGTAGACATGATCAAGAAAAGTTGCGGATGTTTAATGGCGGAAGTTGATACCATGTGGAAACTGTATTTTGTTGTATTAGGTTTCATTAAGAAATTAAAGGACTCTATTTAAATGCCTATTAAGCAAAAGAAGATAAGAAGAGATGATGACACAGACTGATAGATTGTCTGACAATGACAGTTTCAGTTGCACTGAGACAGCCCGGCAAGGCAGTGATCGTTAGACACAGCAGACTAACCACATGTGTGGCCTTGCTAAACACACACAGAAGGTTACTACAAACAGCCATAATAGCACAAGTGCTAACAGACCAGTTTGTCCACAAATTATCAAACATGGTTGTGGTCAAATATCATACCCCCGAATTGGTAGATCATCGCTAAAGACGTTATCTTGTGAGGTTGGTTTCCGGCAGATCCTAGCTAGTGTTTGCCAATTGGGAAGTTTTTCTTTTAGGTATCTCAATTTCTTGCCCGGAGCACCACTAGAGAAAGGTAAAAAGAGAAAGAAATCGTCTCTAGGAATCAACACTTATTACATTAAGAAAAAACACTTGGTCAACATCATGCTCAAAAGAAATTACATTAAGACAAACCAGTAGTAATCATGCAAAACGAAAATCAGAAGAAACTATATGTAGATCGATCGATATTAATAGTAACAATCGTAAAGTTTGATGTCCATTTGGAGACGAAAATACGCAAATCCTTCGACGGCATCTGTTTTCAAAGTTGCAATCCCTCTTGCCATAAGAAAATCACCAGTGCCACCGACAACAGAAATATCTCTCGTCTCTTGATCCATCAAATCCGCACCCATAAGCTCCAAAGTTCCCTTATAATCGGTAGAATTGAATACTATCGAAAATGCAAACCAAGCATTGTATCTAGTTTTCATGTTATAGAAGTAAAAACCTTGAGCTCTAGCCGCTGGGCTAGACGATATATGTCGATCCAGGGTTAACGGATTATCAAACACTACGACTAAACCAAACTAAAAATTGCTTATACCCGTAGCATTAGTTACTGCAGTTGATGTTGCATTAGCTGCATTCGTACCATTAAAAATGGTCTCGTGGAGGTATAGTGTAAATGTTTGGCATGGTAATTTCTTTTTTAAGAGTCTGTTACCTTGAGCAAAAGCAGACTGAATGAGAAGAACAAAGAAGATAGTTGCGCATGCGTTTACGATGAATGACTTAGACATTCTGTATTGCAAGTATTACCGAGTGTTTTACAATGATAAAATTTTATGTTATACATGAACGACACAGAATTCCTCGACCTATTTATAGTGTTGACAACTGTTTGCGATGATCTTAAATGTGAAGTGTGTGCAGTTTTGGTTGAGATGCCTCAAGAAATTGATTCGATAAATTTTAGATCCTTCTGACTACTATTAACTTGTCTTGTCTTTATTGATTGAAAGATCCTACTGTCGCCCGTCTTTGGATTTTAGAACATAAAAGACAAAAGTTTGTAGGTAATCGAATGCGCATTCGGAAAATACAAACATAACTGTAACGAAAATAGTTTATATTAATTATTAGAATTGCAGGCGAACACATTAAGTAATATTTTGTAATGTAAACACATACCATCACAATGTTGATTGATGGATAAGGAAGTACCTAATTGATTTAGACCGTCTGATAGGCCAAATCAAAATTTATTATGCATTTTAGTATCATTCCTGGGTCATGGTTTGGATGTTATGGTTCACCCGCGCGCTGGGGTATTATGTCCTTGAAAAATAGAATTTGATATGAAAATTTAGAATTTGGAAATTTCCTCTGGCCGGCCGGCAAATCTGTACTTGGAATGCCATCAGTTCCAACCTAACATGAACTCGCTTCTATAGATTCCGTTTCATCTTGATTTTTTTCATGGAATTTCTTAATTTGTGTTTTGCGCTAGCTTTGGGCTTTGATTAGAACCATTGTGCAATGAATTTTTGGTTACACTGGTTAATGGAAATCAAGCATTTTAAGCTATTCATGTTACTAATAATAACTGGAGTTGTGAACATTGATATTTTTAACGGTTTGTGTTATCTCGTGCATCGATAAGGGATAATCATTGACATGGTTTGTGTTATCTTGTGCATTGATAAGAGGCAATTATTAACATGAGAAATAGTAAACAACAAAAAAACAATAATATAAAAGACATCTACGATTTGGAAATATTGAGTTGTTTTTGATTTATTTTTTTCCAAACGTAGATATCAACAAATAATGAGATAATCAATAACTGAAATTTGATAATCTAAAAACCTAACTCATAAATCTTACCCTGATCACTAGTTACTAACTGCTAACACAGTTACTATGTGGAATTAGGGGGAAGAAAAAAAAATGAAAAACTTAGATAGATACTATAAATTATTATAATGAAAATAGTAAAGTATTGGTTAGTATTATATTAAACGGAATATAAGAAAATAAAATACAATAGTTATTCAGACCGAAAAACCCACCAATAGGGAGGGCTGGAACGTGAACTCTAGTTTAGAAGGTGCACAAATTTCTGACGGTATTACCAATCTTTGTAGAATAGAAAAAATATAGATTTTATAAATTTCTATCGCTTTTTTTATTTTATCCTTTATCCATTCACATGACAAAAAATATTAATTTACTTTTTATGATATCATACATAATAAATAAGGGTATATGTGAAAAAATCATCATTAGAATTAGAACTCTGCCTATCTAATGGGACCACGAAATTTAAAAACTTCGCCTTTATAATAAGGACCGAGTGGGTATAAAAATAAGATATCATGGATTTTTCAAGAAAAATAATTAATAATTGTCATCAATTATGCGATAAATAGATATCCAGAATAAGTGGTTTGCATGTGGATCTACGGTGTGTTTGAGTTGTCTACAGATCTAAGAAGTTGGTATCGAAAATTGATGAGATATTCAAAGACTCCTAGACCGACTTCGCAAGAAAACCCCAAAATTTGTGCCCAGATCCCTGTTCAACGATGTGGCGTCACCTCCTTTCCCCTTGAGAAAACGAGGGTCCATTATCATTGAATTATATCCGGTCAAGATGGGGTGATGCCACAACGATGTTTGACAATTATGTCTAATCTTTTACTGTGCTTTCTCATCAAGCGCTTCCAACATCATAAAAGTCTTTCTCATGTCAAGATTTTGGGCAAGTTTGACTATTGCTACACTATAATCTTCCATCTTTAACTGACTTGCTCTTGAGCGTTTGATGCTATTGATGTATACCAGGCACTCTCTTAGAGATAAACATTCATTTCAACTATTTCTAATTGTTTCCTAGCCTATCGCTCAACTTTATTTTCTTATTTTTGTTTTATGTAGAACAAAAACTGCTCCTTAACTAGCTCCACAATGTCATCAAGTTTCGCATAACCATCTTTGGATGATTCAGCTTTCTTCCTCTTTCCTGAGCTGTTTTATGTGTCAGCAGTGCTTTGTGTGCCAGAATTGGTATTACTAGAGTCCCCATCCTGAGTGCAAACTCCACAGCTCTGTTAATTACTATAGTCTCCCTCAACACAACCATCACATGTCTCACTTTCATCTCCTACATCGGCATTATATTTCTCTGTTTCTAGGTGTGGATGTAGATTTCCAGTATCCACATGAACATATGAGTTACCTCCAAAGGCCAACACTCCTTCAAAAAAATGAAATAATTCCTTTGCATGCTTCAGCGCCGTATTCTTGAATTGTGCCGCATTTGGTGTGTTCTGTTCATAGAGATGAGACCAGTACAACAACCATATCAGTATATTCAATGCACATTGAAAGCTAAATCAGTATATTTTATATATATGTGAACAGAAGAGAAGCTCAGCGAGGCCAATATACTACTGAAAATATCTTGGTCGAAGTTATATTTTGCACACAAAATTGTACACATATTAGTCATGAACCACAACTATAACTAACAAGCACAGAGTGCAAATTCCCATCCATTGTTCAATGATATAGTAACTAACACTTACAACTAATCTAGTGTAGCCCTCTTATTGTTAGCACCAGAAAAGTTTAGAATACAAACAATAAAATAAATAATACCTATCAAATTTTTTTTTTTTACCATAAGTACTTCTTTGCATTTTGATTCAGGCTAGTCTAATCCTCCGGTTGAGTCGTTGTAAACATGACCACAAGCCGAAGCTTGCAAGAATCATAGTACACTATCGGGTCCATTTGAATTACTAGAGCAGCACCAGCTCCAAATAATTTCATCCCTTTTAACATGGCACGTCATTCTAATGAATCTTGCTTTTGTTCTGTCCTGTTATTTGTAGTAGGGTTCATCTTCTTGTTCACCGTAGGAGAGTCACTGGAATTCTTTGGAAAATTTGGGGCTAGACATCGCTTTACATGATACTTATTATGTCGTTGCACATTTCCATTATGAAATGTGATCCTTTTTTTTTTGAATGTTTAAAATTGTACTAAAAGTATGCTCTATAGTAATTTATGGGAGATTTTTCTTTTTTTATGCAGGTAATAGGTAATGGGAGATTCAAGAGTGTGCTTATCATTCTGCAGATGGATCTACTACCGGCCAGAAGTCTTCGTTATTGGGGTATTGTCTGGTGGACAAAGCAAACAAATGGGTTAAGCCTGCCATTCCTGTTGTTTGAAAAAAAATCCAAGGGAGTCACACTGCATATTTCTTCTTCAGGGAGTCCCAGTGGTTTTTTTAAAGCTTTTTGATCTATATCATATGGTAAAGTTCCCTTGAACTCAATGTTCAAATCTTCGTTAATTCGTTCCAAGAGATCTGTTTAAGAGGCGCTCTAGCAAACCCTTCCTTCCCAATCCAAAGGGATTCGGGAAGCATCAGAATGCGGACGCGGTTTATAAGCTAGATGCGAAAAAAACTGTCTCCTGTTTCCCTGTGCTTTCATGATAATAAATAAGCGGTTTTATTTAGAAAAATAAAATAAGCGGTATTAAGTAAGTACGAATCTCATGCCTTGTTATGCACAAAAAATAATTAAATTAGGCTTCTTTTGAACGTAGCCTATGCTAAAAGTTTAAGTTAAAACGAAAAATTTAAGTTACCAAACAAGTTTTAATTTTTTTACCAACAATCCTATCTCTTCAGCAGTATCAAATTATAAACTCTTAACTTCTTTTTCTTTTTATCCAAACTAAGTTATACTTTAGTTTATTTATAATTGTTCTCTCGCTATTCTTACAACTTGCCCTGTCATAAACCTTATTTTTTACTTTTTCACAAAAACAAACTAGACCTAATCACTTCTTCTTTAAAATGATGTTAATTTTCCTAAATCATGATTACAATATTATCGATTGAGGTTATATATTCTAATTATTTCTTTAAAATTTCTCCACATCAACTTCAATCGAAATTCGAAATGAAATCTACAGTAAAACTTCTGTAAAATAATAGGTTTAGGACCACCCTAATCCCATTATTTTACAGGGATATCACATAATCAATAATTTAAAATTTTATTATTTTATAGATATATATCAATAATATATTAATTTAAAGAATAATTCCTATATTTTAAAAAAAAATTACCATTGTGGTTTGACACAAAATACCTAAGATGTGTAACCATGGACTAATTTGGTAGAAATTTCTACACAATGAAACATTGGAAATTGTTGAAACATTAATATTAACTACATATAATCTATAATACAAAACAAAATAGGTTTTTGAGCTTTGGAGGGACGGATAATATTTTGAAAGACAAACAAGTGATCTGACCATCCCAGTCTCATCCCAGCAAAACACTGTTAGAGCATAGCTCGGTCAACCTCGCATGTGTTGCTATCTCAAACATGTTTGTCAATATTAGTGATCAAAACTATAAAATCTTGATTTCTAGCCTACATAGCTAAGTCTCGGACTAGGATAGAAAATTGTAGTTTAGCTCAAGGACTTCATGGCGATTCATCATACAACGACGAAAATCTATACAAGGAACCGTGGAACTTCATCAACAACAAGGTATGTGGAGACTTGAACTTATCTATCATTCAAAAGTCTATCTCTTCTATCTCCTACTTCTTATGAGACAAAAGTCGTATGCTATACAGACTAGATCATACACATTTGACATTTCGAGCTGAGCATTCATTGCTTATCTTTTATCTCGAAATCGTGTGTTGGTAAAGCGTTTCGCTTTGATCAAGTTTATTTTCACCTAGTGACGAAAGTCATGAAAAGTTTCAATCACTCTGAGAATTGCTCTGACGTGAATCGGTCTGTGAATAACAGCTATCACTAGTGGAAAACAGCCGATTTAAGATAGTCAGATAGTGTCGTTATAACGAGTTAAACGGCACTTTCGGACTGCTGCTGAAAGTGTTGTAGATTCAGTGTCTTTTTCTAGAACGACACTATCTGGTTGCCCTTTAATTGCGATGCTTTCAGAGCGCCGCCATGCACGACACCTTGATTACGTCGTCGATTTGATTTATTTTAATATTAAAAAATAAGTCAGATCTGATTGGATGACTCCAATTATTCTGACTGGGCTGAAATAGTTCTGATTCAAATTCAAATTATATTAAAATGAAACTCAAATTGCACTGAAATTCAAATGACAATTCAAATTCAAATAAAATTACTAAAATTCTCAAATTCAAGTGAAATTCAAATAACAATTAATATTAAAATTCAAATTCAAATTCAAATTCAAATTCAAATTCCAAATAAAACCTGAATCATCTAATACCAAATGACAGCTCCATTACATTGAACTGTGCTCATAAGTTTAGTCCAAACCCATAAAAAAAAAGGATTCAACTCCCTATAATTAAAGTTTCTTAAAGAGAAGTGATACAACAAGTCCTAAAAATTTCAACCACAAGTTCAATCATTAGGACCTTGGCACCAGCTTGCTTGAGAGAAGATCCTGTAGAAGCACAACCCTTTCCGACATTTCCTTATCCAGCAGCAACAACGATCTCACCATCAACCATGACATCAGCAACCCTCATGAGACCATCGGGAAGAGAGTGACGGCATCCATGAAGGTATCGAACTACATCCAGAAGAAGAGTAAAAAGCCAAGTTCAGTTTCCAAACAAATAAACCATATATAGGCAATGAAAACCGTAGGCATGATAAGTATGATAAGTACTCGTAAAGAAGCTGCCTGTTACAGGGCAAATGGTAACAATCAGTAAAACTGTAAATTTGAAGTGAAGTGTATATTTTACTCAAGAATTTTCGCCAAGTTCAGTTTCCAAACAAAATTTTACTAGAGTTTTTACCTTTCTAGTTAGCATCTCCTACAACACAATTGTGAAACTGAAAATGTTCGCCTTGTGATCGTAAGGATTTGCTCTACGACCTACATGTTGTGGTTGCGACGTAACCTCAGTTATCAAAATTTTTAATGCCTATCTGCTAGGGTCTTAATCATAATTTGCATAGAAACCAACATGGAGGATATAGATGAATGTCTAAATGTCAGAAATTTGAAAAACGCAATGTAGTAACATAAGTTCCTGTCTGGAAAGACTCGGAAGGTTATGAGTCTTATGACTACTGCAGGAAACTAGAAGAAAACACTAACAATGCTGACCTCAGGCCATCCCAAGTTACGTTCCACTCTCTATAGTCATCACTTTAGCTTCATCTTGCACCCTTCCAACTTAAAATTCAACAATTTTCTGATCAGCACAATCCAGTAACAGTAAGAGTACTTTCCACAAACTAAAACAAACAGACAAGTGAAAATCTGATGGATAAAAGGGCAGCACCTTAAAAGAGCCAACTGACATACTTATTCATACTATGCAGGCTTTACTTCATGGTGATCAGAACATGTAGACACCTTAGCATAAAAGAGCAGGAAGGGTAGCCTCCAACGAAGTTTCAGAGGACATATGCACTTGCTTTTGCGTGCCTACTCGAGGTCTGGTTTACTGAAGAATCTTGTGCACTCACACTGCAAGAGCTACTCCAAATTCTGCCAATAGGATGTCACTTAGCTGCAAAAGAAGAGAAAAATAAATCAAAATGTCATGGTCAAGTTACAATGAAAGATCTTATACTGCATAAGTGCATAATAATTCGTTGATAGATATTCTTTCTTTCGGGAGAATGCTAATTGCTAAGTCAACGGCTCAATAAATATCTCTACTTCATAAATGAAAAAAAAGAGTTTCTCACAGGCACACTGGATGATGTGTTTGTTGCGCCCATAGGGATCTGGCTCCCAAGCCCAATAGAATTTAAAACAGCGTCAACAATCTACAGAAGAGACAGATATGTCGAAGCATAAATCAAAATGAATCAATAATAGAAGGCATAAGCCCAATGACCAAAGAGTTTTATACCCGACTAAAGTTAGGAACACCATTTTGACTTTGGTCCCAAAGATTAAACGTTCCAAGAACTACGTTATGTGAAACTTGACCAACCTGATCGGAGCAGCAGTAGTAGGATCATTTCATATCAACAAAATAAAGTCATTTGCGAGTAGACTAATTTATTCTATCATTGGTTCGCTCATCTCTCTGATGGATTGATCCAACCCTATTAGGGTGTCGATTTCTCATACTATTTCTCAGAATAGAAAAACAAATTGCTAAGGTAGTAAGTCAGTTTGCTAAATCTTTTAAGACAATATCAATTTAGTTATGCAGAGGCAACAGTTCCAAAATCACAAATTAAATATGTGAGACCTTGATCCTTGGTCATTGCAAATAAGTACTACTCAAATCGAAGTTCTGAAACATGAACATGTTAGGATACGATATTCTGAGAGGCACTGATTGTCCTTCAAAATATTTCCCCTAAAAGTAAGACATTGCTGCTCAACTGGCACACTAGTTGTCTTAGCTGTGTTCTCCTTGGACAATCATCTGCAATTTGTCAGCATTGAACGATGTAAAAAATGATCAGCTAAACCAACACTACAGTCAAAAACATGAATAAACAAGCTTACAATTTTCTCAACTCGGAATGTATAAATCTGTGAATCCAAGGTCTTAACATTAACATCAACAATAGAATCTGAACTTTCCCCAGTAAATGCGCTTATACTAGCTTCCTGAGCAGGACTTTCATCCACCATACCACTGAGCTGACGCCACAAAACACAACCTGTCAAAAGATGCAGATACTGAAATTACATGCACTCCTATGACAAAATAAATTGCACAACTGCACTTCAAAATTTGAATAATAAAGTACCTGAAACATCAAAGATACCACCATCAAGATCAAACACTAGGAAAGTTCGGTTGTCTTTCTTCTCCAACCCATAGGCCAAAGAAGAAGCAGTAGCTAGGCTCATTGATGCATCATCCACAAGATTTATTCTATTTTCCAAAATACAATGAAATCACAATATAAAACATGAGCACAAGCATAAGTAAACCATTAACCACTCAATCTAAAAACGCCAAGCTGCAAAACCTCAATACACTCAAAGATACAAGCTTTCTTCTGGTACCATCTGCCTTACATGTGTGTATATATCAAAAATTACAAACCCAATTAAAATCAGTAGTGAATTCAGAGGATCTACAAACTTAAAACATAAAATAAACACTTTGAGCCTTGAATCAAAACCCAGTATACACAGGTTAGGGTTTTAACAGCCAAACAAAATAAAAGAAATGAGATGGATGAAGATGGTGATAATAATGAGATGCAATACCTGTTCAACCATGGATGAGTATTCTTCATCATTACCATCGCCAAAACCCACCTCTAAATCTTCTTATTCTTCTTCTCCCGTCTATAAAACATCCAATCTGATCTTTTCTACAATACAAAAAATCAAAAGATATTTTAATTTCACTAAAAAAACAAAGACAAAAATTGGGGAAAAATAAATTGAAAATTTCTAACAGAGTACCTAATTCCGACCCAAATCTTGCACATGAAATATCAAATTAGGTTTGTAGATCGAAGAAACTGGATAAAGATTAAATAAAATGATGTATTTTCTTCGATTTGTTGTTTAGTTTGTAGAAGACAGCTAGGGTTTTATTTCTCGTAATGATTCTTCAACTATTGGTGAGAAAAGAAAGAAAAGTGAGAAGAGGAGGAATCAGGTGTTGGTGGTGGTCGCCGTGCTGATGAGATGAAGAAGAAATAGAAAACAACTTCATCTGTGAAGGTGAGGGAGAAGGAGAAAGAGAGCTGCAAAGGTGAGGGGGAGAAGAAAGAGAGAGGCGGAGAAAAAAAAAGAAAAATGTAAGGTTTCTCTCTCCATTCAGATGGATAAGGTTTAAGTGGGATATCCTTCCCCAGAATGAATACTATTCACACGTCGTTGGATAAGTCAACCAAAGTCCTAAAGGAACGATTCTTGACTTTAGTCAACAACAAAGCAATAAGTGTTGTTGTCTAAGTCAACAAAAGTCCTTACAGAACGACATTTTGACTCTAGTCAACGACGCGGTCCATACATTGTAATGTTGCCATATTTAGTTTGTGTCGTTTCATTATGTCGCGAATAGCCCATTTTCCACTAGTGTACATAGCGTCCTCTGAGAATGTCTCAATGATTGAAATGAGAGTTTAGATTACATAACCATGTATTCCTTGAACCGAAGTTTTCGAACTTTGTTGATCAAGAGAAATCGGGAGGATTGTGGAATTATCTTGCCAAGTCCGCGAACTGTCGGAAGTTCTCGACCGAGAATTTCTGCTGGGATTTTCCAAATACTCGTTTGTGTGCTTAGTCCGCGAACTCAGTCCGCGAACTGGCGGAAGTTCTCTTTCCGAGAATTTCTGCTGAGTTTGGAAAACTCAACCGATTAACTTAAGTCCGCGAACTTGTTTGTGAACTTAAGAGGTTATGATCTAAAGATGTGCTCTGAACATGAAACATTAAATTACTAAGGAATGCTTTATGCAAACCGTGGCTATAATGTTCATGAGCTGATTCAATCGAATCGAATTATCTTTGCTTCAATTGTGTCTTGTGTAGTTACATAAGATCTCATAGAAATTGAACAACTATTTAACTAGTTCATTTGAGTCAATTGAACTAGTTATGGTGAAGAAGAACAAGGTTAATATGAAATGCTCATATGGTTAACCTTTTGGGTTACTATGTTGAACCAACATACACGTACACATTTGGGCATGGTTTTCACGAACCCAGTAAACGTCTGCCCAAGTGTGTGTGACGAGCTAAGTTTTCGATCTAACGGTTGAGAAATATTAGCTTGAATTTAAATCAGGTTTTCATCTAACGGTGAATAAGGATTGCTTTGTAACTAAGGAAAAACCCTGATTTGAAGGCTATATAAAGGAGACATCTAGCATTGTGCAAAACTAATCCCCACACGTCTGTGTGTGCTACTAGTGCGCTCGCTAGAGTCGATCTCCATTAACCTTTGATTTTCTTCTCTAAAATCAGGTGAATGACTTAAAGACTGGGATTGTGAAGCCAGACCGATACTACTTTATCGTAGTTGTGTGATCTGATCTTGCGTCTTCAATCGTACGAGTACAATCGATTGATTGGCTTGAGATCATGAGAGTTCTCCGATAGGCAAGATAAAGAAGTCACAAACATCTTCGTCTCACTGTTTGTGATTCCTCGACAATCCACTTGTGTATTCAGGAAGGATTATAGAGAGTTGATTGATTAATCTAGGCTGTTCTTCGGGAATATAAGACCGGATTATCAATTGGTTCATGTTCACCTTGATTTTATAGACTTCGGGAACAAAACCTAGGGTTTATCTGTGGGAGACAGATTTATCCTTTTATAAACTTTTATGTGTGAGACAGATCTGTTTATTATCAAGTCTGTGATTTTGGGTTATAGCCACTCTTGGTTGTGGGATAGATCAGCTAAGGGAATCAAGTGCGTAGTATCCTGCTGGGATCGGAGGTGTAGGAGTACAACTGTACCTTGTACAGTGTGTATTCAATCTGGACTAGGTCCCGGGATTTTTCTGCATTTGCGGTTTCCTTGTTAACAAAATTTCTGGTGTCTGTGTTATTTCTTTTCCGCATTATATTTTATATAATTGAAATAATACAGGTTGTGCGTTCGTGATCATCAATTGGAAATCCAACCTTTGGTTGTTGATTGATATTGATTGATCCTTGGACATTGGTCTTTGGTACCGTCCAAGTATTCCTTGTATTTGATAAAGACTCGCTATTGGTTTTAGCTTGAGTAAAAGTCAAATCAAGAGAGAGATATTAACTCCTTGAGATACTTTTATCTAGATTGAGTCTGACTTTCTAGTTGATTTTCTATCAAAGTATTTCGGAGTTAGTCCATACTGATTGCTAATCGAAATATTGGGTGGTGTTGTTAGACCCCCGCTTTTTCAATTCGTATCAGAGCAGGCAAACACTTTAAATACCTCATAAGTCTGTGTTTTGTGGAAATATGAGTCTGTGGACAGAATCTCATACACATACCAAAATGCCTCCTAAAGCTATCAACTTTGTAAAGTGTCTCGGGAATACCTCAAAGGGTCATTCCTTAGATGATTCTTCCAAATCCCGAGGTAGGAAGACTGTTCCATCCTGTGTTGGTCATTCTTCCTCCAATGAGATGTTGGACATAATGGCAAAAGCTGAAATAGAGCTCACCAGAATTTCAAAAAATTCTACAGAGTTTGTTGATCTCAAGGATCATGTACAGCTCATGGATGAATTCAAAAAGTCTATTGATCGTGAAAAAGTACTCTACAACATTATAGGGTCATTCTCTAAGGAAATTGAGAAACTTCTTCAAGAAAACAATATACAGCGTGAAAAGATTTTTGTTCTTGAAAAGCTGGTCAAAGAAGGCTCAATTAGAGAAAATTGTTTGATCAAGACGCATTCATCCAATCTAGACAGACTTCGTGTTGAGAGGGAGAAACTTGAAGCATCGCTTGTCTTAGTCCATGGACAGTGCAAATCCTTGGAAAAGGAAAACTCTGTTTTAAAGAAAAATTCTTCTGCACAAACTAATTCTCATGAGTTACCGTACAGAATGAAATTTTCTCCAAGAGAAGATTGTGTCAATAAAAGTTTTCATAACTTACAATCTTCTCCCGTGGCTATGAAGTTTGAACAAGTTCTAGTTGTTGCTTCTCCTCCACGAATATGTACCTTCTGTGGAAAAGGAAATCACTATGCCATACATTGTTTTGCTAGAAAGAAACGTTTTTCTGAACTCCACAAGTTGCTTCTTTCTACTGTCAATGGAGTAAATAGTCGAACGACTACTACAAAGAAGATCCCTTTCACAGGAAACCAGGCATCTTATAAAAATGATCTCTCTCCTAGAAATCATTACAGGACATTTGTAAATTATCGTGCTACCAATGAAAGTATGTCCTGTTCTTATAAGAACACATCTGATAAATCTAAGTCTAGTGTGTGGAGACGAATTTCGGAAAATCCCCTGGAACCTATTTCTAGGGCTCCTAGACTTTGGTATCAGAAGGGTTTCTCTCCTGTGATTCCCAGAAGGACTGCGAGACACACCCTTCTTCCTGGAAGCTACAGTGAAAGGGTAAGAATTGCTGAGATAAGATATCCTAGAAGAATTTATAGGTACTCTCTCATAACCGATGGTGAGACTATGTCTCCCACTGCTACCTAGCAGCAGAATGTTCTATCTTTGTGTCTAACTTGAGAGATACAAGGATGAGGATTTGAGAGATGCTCAAGTATTGTACTATATTTTCTCTAGGATTGTATATCCCTTGTTGTAATGATCTTCTCTAGTATCATTTTCATTGTCACTTTGATCTTTTCGGATGGTGGACGTTTTGGAAGCTGCACAGTATCTCTTTCTAGGGGCATTCTTGGTCGGCCACAAACGCCTGTATCTCCTCAAGGAAATCTAGGGTTTCCAGCCAGGGCATCACGAACATATATAAATCTTATAGGTGTCTCATTTTTCTTCAGAAAGGAGCTCTATGGAAATTGTTCCCAAAGAAGAAGTTAACTCTATGGTTGAGGATGATCTCAAAGGATGTGATTCTGGTCAAGAGTTTATACGGAAGAAGATGCTTGACAGAAACGAGTATAACACTTGGATTGGTGAATCTGTCAAGGATTTGATTCGTGTTCAGAATGAAGTTAACAACGAACTGGATAACCTTCAATTGCAGATAAACCAGCTGATTGATGGACATGCGAAAATCCTTGGTACTCAGAATATCTTGATCAGAAATCAGAAGAAAGTTATCCTTGACTGTGCAAAGGCTCGTCATTATGCTCGCACTATTGATCGAAAAGTCAACGTTCTAACTTTTGAACATGGTGTCTCTACGATCAACAAGATCAAGGATATCAGTGACTCCTACTTTGATGGACCATTTCAGAGGTATGAAATCATCAAGGAAAACTGAGTCTTATATGCCTAGTAAGTCTTCTTTTTGGATTAGTTGGAAGAATAACTAGTGCTTTGAATAACGATGATTGTGAATACACATATCTATTTTTGTTTTCATCTTCTTATGTTATTTTTTTAGGTTTATTGGTTTTAAATTCTAAAAATATTTGGAGGATGATGTTTATTCCAGTATTTTAATGGTTTGTGATATTGCAATATTTTGATGGGATATGTATTGTTTGCGTCCGTGAACTTGAAGGTCCCATATTTTGTTAAAAGTAAAGTCGTTCATGAATCGGTAATCTTTTTGATGAAAGGACGAACGGACTTTTGACATATAAAAAAGTTATGCCTATGCAATCATGTATTTGATGGAAAATAGGATAAAACCTTTTGTTCAACAAGGATAAAGCCTATTATGTCGTTATGATGGAAAATAGAATAGATCCTTGTATTTTATCCACGGTATTGATCTTCATTGATCCATTTTATTATGTTTTACCGTGAAGGTTCCATTGTGTGTCTTATGTTGAGCACCTTACAACTAAGTCGATTTACCTTGGCTTTGTTGGTTGTTCCATAAAATGCTATATGTCGAGGATTAGGAACTAAATTAATCAACTAGTTTGGTTATTTAGTTAGTACTCCATAAGTCTTCTTTCTTATGTTGAGTACATGTACGGTTAAGGTTGTCATATTCTATGATGAACTTAGTCGGGGTTCCATAAGTTCTCTTTTGTTGAGCCCAAAATAATTAAATTGATTACTTCGGTGATTAGTTTGGTTGTTTGTATTCCAATTAGATTAATTATAGGTTCTCTTGTAATTAATCTAGTTGAGTTTTCATATATTCCACAAGCTCTTGTGTTGAGTATATGAAAGGCTACACTATCATGTTCTTTGGTTAATGTAGTCATTTATTCCGTAAGGTTTTCCTTATGTTGAGTATTTGAACGGTTAAGTTAGTCATCTCCATGTGATTGACTTAGTCGTAGCTCCGTGAGTTTACTTATGTTGAGAACTTTCAATTAAATTGATCACTTTTATGGTTTGATTTAGTTGTGTATTCCAATTGAATTAATCATCACTAGTACAAAAATAGGCTTAGGTGACAGTTCAAAACTGTCACCGTAATACTTATATGACAGTTCTCGAAAAAATTTGGACTGTCACCAAAGCCTCTGTTACAATAGGTCTTTAAGAAACTGTTACGGATTCATGATTGTAAGGTGACAGTTTATTTCACAATCTGTCATTATTGAAGACTTACGGTAACCTTTTATTAGTAAAACCGTCATCAAAAACTTAAATTCTTGAACTGAAGTAACAGTTTTTACCTGAACCTGTCATTGTTGACATGTTACGGTAACATGTTTTGAGGTAAAACTGCTACCGTAAGTTCTATTATGTGACACATTATTTGTTAAAACTGTCACTATAGAGTAGACCCTCTTTTATTACGTCTTCCTGTTAAAGTTACTGGTCACATGCTCAGTGAGAAAATTAATATCGAAATTACAACTGGGGAA
Source organism: Papaver somniferum (assembly GCF_003573695.1). Taxonomy (NCBI): domain Eukaryota; kingdom Viridiplantae; phylum Streptophyta; class Magnoliopsida; order Ranunculales; family Papaveraceae; genus Papaver; species Papaver somniferum. The sequence goes on from NW_020623156.1 coordinate 2,561,501, forward strand.
ATATCGTAGTGTTTAAATTGATTTAATTAGTAGGGAACTAAAAATTCCGAACTAAATAAGTTGATTACAAGTTAACGTAAGATGTAGTTTACATATTTCAATATACTTAACAGGAAAGTATTCTTAGTGCTGGCTAAAAGAAATTGACAAAGAAATAGGAAATGATATCCATTTTTCGTAAAGTTCATCGGAATCTACTCTCTTCATGTTTTGATACCCAAAGATGGACCAACACACCTGCAACTTCATGCACCAATGATTGAACCGAAATTTGGACAAACACAATCATGTCACCAACACTTTGACTTGGTTTATTATCCATGGTCTCTTCTTCATAGCACTCGAACTTCCTCCGAAAAATGAATACAAGATAATTACCCAAAATTACATTTTTAAAGCAACAACACACAAGCTCTTTTATTAATAGAATAACGAATAGCATTAAACAGTGCCAGAAGAAAACGTCAGCAGTAAGCAAGACTTTAAAAACTTAAAATTACTAATACTCAGACTCCTAGATTTTCCCAAACATCTCACCACATATTCTAACTGAACCACCCCTATCTCTCTTAAAACTATCTCACATGACATCTTTAATACTTCATATCCCAGAATGTAAGCTCACAGTTCAAAATTTTGAATAACCCATTTATGATTCCAAATTGTAGTTAAATGGCTTGAAATTTTAATTAACCCATACATATTCCAATTTTGTTGATTTCCGATCTACATGACTTTAGTTTTCAATTGGAAAAAACAGTGCCGATAAGAGCAAGGTAAATAGCATATATAACAATATAGCATACTGAAGTCTTAAGTCAGAAGTAACCACTGGGCTAGATAGCCTAGATGTATGTTTTCTGGTGTTTTTCAGGCTGGTACTTACTATGTAAAAACGCTCGGATTATGATGTGTTCGGGCCACATATATTTTGTATGTGGACCCTCTTCATATTTTGACACATACTCATATTAAAAACCTGCCCCCTCTAAATATCCGTAATTGTTTTACCTTTTTGAGAAAAAGTAGGAAGTTAAGACAAAAAGTTAGGTAATAAGCTGTTTTGGAGAACAAAAAAACTATGTGTCACTATTTAAAGATGGGCCACATACTTGAATGATGTGGCACGACCACATCGTAACCGCACCGATGTAAAAAACAAATGTTATAACAACAAAAGTTGAAGAGGCCACAAACCTTAAGTGAATTTTGCACTCTATCAATCTAATTCATACACCGATTGAACTGTTAAAAGTTTCCTCGTGGTAATACGCTGCCGGCCTAAATTAGATTTCGTATTAACAAACCACAATGGGAAGTAACAGCCTGATCCATATCTTTATAAAGAGCACATACCGTAAGCTTGTCAACAAGTAACAAATCAGGATTTAGAAAAATCACACGAGCAAGAGTCTGGAAAAGTTTTTTATCGCCTTCAATTGCATTTCTAGAGTAAAACTAAGTCCCTGGAAATCATTTAAAGTCAAAAGGTTACTAATCATAAATGAGAAGCTCTGAGCTAGCAATCTCTAACTAAAATCGCACAAGTGTCGTTACAGTTTATATACATCAATGTCTTACTGTCTTAGTTTCCCACGGTATGATACTATGAAAAAATGATAAAATGCTGGGCAAAACCATGCACAAGAATAGATGAGTAGTGACAAATACGCAAAAATCTATACAGGACTTGATATCCGAAACAAGAGACTTGAAGTAGTTTCATGAGGACAGAATAAATATATTGTAAAACAAATATAATGAAAAACTTAACAGTTATTGTTCAAAAGTGAAGGAAAATAGGAACGGACGCACAAAAGTATTCCGTTTTTACCTGAATAACTCGTCAACCGTAGGGATATGTAGATGGTGCTGCACCTTGTTTACGAAATGCAGAAATTACGAATCCAGTTTCCTCTGTTGGAACACAGTCACACATTTCTGCATCACATGATTCCATCAAGCATACATTTCAATAAAAATCCATCAAGCTCATAAACAAGCTGTGGTTTCTGATCAAACTCAATATCCACAAGTCCCTGGATAATTTTATCCACCATAAGGGATCGTCCATTGTTTAGCATCTTCAAAGATAATCTATATATCAGACGTAGGTAAATAAGCAAGAAAACCCTCTCCTCAATTGAGAAATATCTTCAAACATCTCAAATAAGTACTTAGTAATGGGTATCATATTTAGTCTCAAAAGAAGCAGTACTCAAGTATTCTGCAGATTAAACATAGCCTTGATAACACAATAAAGTACTAATTCCAGAGAGTTGAGTAGTAAGGGGTATAATATTTAGACCCAAAAGGAAAAGTTTTCAAGTATGCAGAAGATTATATGATGCGTGGATTACACATAGTCTTCGTAGGTAAATAAGTTCATAACATCTAGAGAAATAGCGGAAGCTTTCATTTACATAAACTTTACTGCAATAATACCTTTTGGATTACACGACATCCATACATCTGAAGACTTGAAGGAAAAAAGTGGCCAACAAGTTGATATGCAAGTTCCTTTCTCTGCTCGGCACTTTCATGCTCAAAAAGCTTCTTAAGTGAATTCCGAATTCTATAATGAATAGAGCCGTGTAGTAAGAACCAACAAATCCAATACCAAACTGAGTGCCTAATCAAAAGAGGCGCTAGAACTACTGAAAGAGTGAACAGAATATTTTATAAAAATAGGAAAAGGAAAATCTCAATATAAAATGAAAAACTTATAGGAAATCAAATATTAGGCGATGTCAATTGTTTCGAATAAAGGAGGGAAAACAAGAGTTGAACCGGGGACTGAACCAGATATTTTGTTGTCATAAAATCAAACGAAAGTAGCATAAGCAAAGAATTTTTTACCAAACTATGAGGAATCCAGTACAAAGGTCCTCCACCCGGTGAATGATAAGCTTGAATCCTACAATATCAGATTTTTCTATTAAATACTAGGCCTTCATACAAAATAAAAACAGATTTGGAAAACGAACCTAAATTGAAAAAATAAGAAACCCAAATCATAAATTAGGGATTTCATCAAAATAAAAAACTAGAACATATACCTCGAAACATCATATGCTTTAGAATCTTTACGTCCAGCGTCAACTCAATCAAGCAACTAAGGACCATAATTTTTCCTTAGAGATGAATCGAGATATATAGAGATGGGAAACAATTCATCTGGTTATCCAATAAAGAGAGAGAGAGAGAGAGAGCTTGATTCTGCACACGAGATCAAAGTTGAAATTTTTCAGAGCGAAACTGTGAGTGATCGTGAGACAAGGATCGAAGAAAAACATGAAACCGAGATCCACAATTTTTCTAAGAAAAAATCGTGAAAGGAGGATATCTTCCTAGAGAGAGAAGGGTTGTTTGAGAGAGATGGGCGATGGTAATTAGAAAATAATAAGTTTTAAGTTCTTCCTACGGGTTTTTCGATAAAAATGAGAGGCAAAGGGATCGACTCAACAGAGACCCACTAACTGAACAGACCCACTACTGCTGGGAAAGGAGCGCAAACCAGCATCGTGTGTTTGAGAATTCTTTACGGGAGATATATGTATAATAGCAGTTTTGGATTTGAACAGTCACTATAAACTGAAGCGGGGGTAATTAAATAAACTGTTATATGTATATGTTTACACTTCGGTAACAGTTTTCACATGGAACAGTTACTATAGCTCGATAATAGTAATTGTAAACTGTTATTATACATCAGTGTATGGTAGCAGTTTTCTTCAAAAACTGTTATCTTATAATTGTTCAGTAACAGTTAAAAACTGCCATGGTTGTTAAACACTAATGGTGTCAGTTTTAGTAAGAAACTGTCACCTATGTCTCTGAGCTTTTTCTTTTGTAACAGTTCATATGTGAACTGTCATAGTTTTGGATAGTATACTGTCACCAAAGCCCATAGTTGTACTAGTGCATGGGTTTACTTGTGGTTAATTTGGTTGAGATTTGGATATAGAAAATCATTCCTATGGCTTTTGGTGTCCAATAAAAAATCTTTTTTTTCTTTCGAAATTAAGGTCGCTCTTGTTGTTCTCTCGGGAATGACATCAAATGGGGGAGAGTTCTTTTGAACTTGTGCTTAATGGTAATATCTTGCGGGGAGTGCGGCTGTGGAATTTTATAGGGTTTATCTTGTATCTTAAAACTCCTTGATGAATGTTGTTAGCTTCGGCTATTAGACTGCATCTAAATTAAGCTGGTATGTATTTTTTCTTTTGGTCATGAAATATCTCTTGTGGAAATTTCATTATGATCCCATTCTTGTACCTTTGCCAATTTTATTGACAAAAAGGGGGAGAAATATTGTAGTTCACACTACAAATACATATGGTTTTCGGATCATTGTGTAAGGGGAAGTGGTTTCCATGATCGATATGGAGTACTGACTAAGGGGGAGTGATACATATCACCGTAGTATTATTGTTAAAGTCGTGATACAATTGGAATTTGATGTTATATAATAATACTATGACATTGTATAATAATGATCGAGAATCTCGATTTCTCTCATTGTTATAGCTACGGATCTTCAACAACGATGGTGTTAAACTTACAACCTTTGGGATCATTGGAGTACTTGGAAGGACGAAGATTTCAAGGAACGTTGAAGATTAGACTATGTAACAGGAGCCACTAAAGTTTATCTTTTGTGTATTCCATATGTATTAATAGTTTTGTCACTAAAATTGACAAAGGCGGAGATTGTTATAGCATAGCTCGGTCAACCTCGCATGTGTTGCTATCTCAAGCATGTTTGTCAATGTTAATGATCAAAACTATAAGTCTTGATTTCTAGCCTACATAAGTCTCGGACTAGGATAAAAAAGTGTAGTTGATCTCAAGGACTTCATGGCGATTCATCATACAACGACGAAGATCTATACAAGGAACCGTGGAACTTCATCAACAAAAAGGTATGTGGATACTTGAACTTATCTATCACTCAAAAGTCTATCTCTTCTATCTCCTACTTCTTATGAGACAAAAGTCGTATGCTATATCGACTAAATCATACACATTTGACATTTCGAGTTGAGCATTCATTTCTTATCTTTTATCTCGAAATCGTGTGTTGGTAAAGCATTTTGCTTTGATCAAGTTTATCTTCACCTAGTGACGAAAGTCATGAAAAGTTTCAATCACTTTGAGAATTGCTCTGACGTGAATCGGTCTATGAATAACGGCTACATAGCGTCCTCTGAGAATGTCTGAAAGGTTGAAATGAGAGTTTAGATTACATAACCATGTATTTCTTGAACAAAAGTTTTCGAACTTTTTTTATCAAGAGAAATCGGGAGGATTGTGGAATTGGCTTGCCAAGTCCGCGAACTGTCGGAAGTTCTCGACCGAGAATTTCTGCTGGGATTTTCCAAATACTCGTTTGTGTGCTTAGTCCGCGGACTTAGTCCGCGAACCCAGTCTGCGAACTGGCGGAAGTTCTCTTTCCGAGAATTTCTGCTGAGTTTGGAAAACTCAACCGATTAACTTAAGTCCGCGAACTTTTTTGTGAACTTAAGAGGTTATGATCTAAAGATGTGCTCTGAACATGAAACATTAAATTACTAAGGAATGCTTTATGCAAACCGTGGCTATAATGTTCATGAGCTGATTTAATCGAATCGAATCATCTTTGCTTCAATTGTGTCTTGTGTAGTTACATAAGATCTCATAGCAATTGAACAACTCTTTAACTAGTTCATTTGAGTCAATTGAACTAGTTATGGTGAAGAAGAACAAGGTTAATATGAAATGCTCATATGGTTAACCTTTTGGGTTACTATGTTGAACCAACATACACGTACACGTTTGGGCATGGTTTTCACGAACCCAGTAAACGTCTACCCAAGTGTGTGTGACGAGCTAAGTTTTCGATCTAACGGTTGAGAAATATTAGCTTGAATCTAAATCAGGTTTTCATCTAACGGTGAATAAGGATTGCTTTGTAACTAAGGAAAAACCCTGATTTGAAGGCTATATAAAGGAGACATCTAGAATTGTACAAAACTAATCCCCACATGTCTGTGTGCTACTAGTGCGCCCGCTAGAGTCCATCTCCATTAACCTTTGATTTTCTTCTCTAAAATCAGGTTAATGACTTAAAGACTTCATTAGGATTGTGAAGCCGGACCGATATTACTTTATCGTAGTTGTGTGATCTGATCTTGCATCTTCAATCGTACGAGTACAATCGATTGATTGGCTTGAGATAGTGAGAGTTCTCCGATAGGCAAGATAAAGAAGTCACAAACATCTTCGTCTCACTGTTTGTGATTCCTCGACAATCCGCTTGTGTATTCAGGAGGGATTGTAGAGAGGTGATTGATTAATCTAGGCTGTTCTTCGGGAATATAAGATCGGATTATCAACTGGTTCCTGTTCACCTTGATTTTATATCAAAATACGGAACAAAACCTAGGGTTTATCCGTGGGAGACAGATTTATCCTTTTATAGACTTTTCTGTGTGAGACAGATCTGTTTATTATCAAGTCTGTGATTTTGGGTTATAGCAACTCTTGGTTGTGGGTGAGATCATCTAAGGGAATCAAGTGTGCGGTATCCTGTTGGGATCAGAAGCGTAGGAGTACAATTGTACCTTGTATCAGTGGGAGATTGATAGGGGTTCAACTATATTCCAGTCCGAAGTTAGTTTGCAGTAGGCTAGTGTCTGTAGCGTCTTAATACAGTGTGTATTCAATCTGGACTAGGTCCCGGGATTTTTCTGCATTTGCGGTTTCCTTGTTAACAAAATTTCTGGTGTCTGTGTTATTTCTTTTCCGCATTATATTTTATATAATTGAAATAATACAGGTTGTGTGTTCGTTATCATCAATTGGAAATCCAACCTTTGGTTGTTGATTGATATTGATTGATCCTTGGACATTGGTCTTTGGTACCGTCCAAGTATTCCTTGTATTTGATAAAGACTCGCTATTGTTTTTAGCTTGAGTAAAAATCAAATCAAGAGAGAGATATTAACTCCTTGAGATACTTTTATCTAGATTGAGTCTGACTGTCTAGTTGATTCTCTAGCAAAATATTTCGGAGTTTGTAACCTTCTTCCATTATGGAGATATTAATAACCTTCTTAATAAACTGAAAAAATAAATGCGCCATTAAGAAAATAAATTGAAAAAATAAATGTTACAACCATGTTTCAACCATTGAGATTAAAAAAAAAAAAAAAATCTTTGACCCATATCTTTAAAAAAAAATTAGCCATCTTTAAAAACTTGCAATATGCAAACAATTTTTTTTTTAAATAATAAAAATAATTTTCATTGTACTCATTGTCTAAAGGGAAGAATCAAAAAATACAACTAATGATTTTCATTATACTCATTGTACAAATGGAACAATGAGTAACGAATATGTATATATAAATATATATATATCCAAAAAATGACTCACAAAAGATTTAACCTTACGTCGTGGGCCTAATTTTAACATTAGCAATCGAATATGCTTATTTTCATCATCCTGCAAAAAAAAAAGATTTACGATATAAAACCGAAAGCACAAATAAATTTAGAATTATTTTCTAGCATCCGTAAAAAAATTATTTTCGAATGAAACATTTAACCAATCGACAGATGAACCCTATATTCTTGATTATGATCACGGCTATCTTTTCAACCGATTTTAATGCCATGAATAATTTGATCAAAATCTACGGAACAAACAAAAAGAAGATAAACTCAAAAAAGTAAAAAAGCAAAAGAAGCAAAAAATCCTGATCAAGCAATTGAAAAATAGAACAACAGAAACAAAAAAAAATCTAAACTCTAAAAAAAAAAAATCATGGTTAGCCTCTTCCAAGCAATTGAAACATAGAGATAACACAATAGAAACTAAATGGTGAAATGAACTGTCAGCATATCAATTGATTCCAAGAAAAATAAAAATGAAACTTATAAGCTTTCATGCCATTTACACACTTACTAGAGTAAAACTTACAGATGAATGAATCTCCAAACTCATAAATGTGAATTTTGATGGCGCATGCGTTTTTCTGGAAACGTTTAATGTCTTCAGATGGAATCAATAATCTTTTTTCCTTTTTGGTGATCCACAACACAAACAAAGATGAAAGAATCTAAAAAAAAAACGTTTTTTATTAGACCAAAAACAAATCTCCTCCTCTTTTAATTCCAATTTTTTGAATTGCTTTGGATCCTCTATTTACTCCACCATTATCCTCCCACGATTAAGAGAGTTGCTTACCCATAAATAAGGTAAAACTGTTCATGCTCTAAGGTCTGCATGCAAACGGCTGCTCCTTTATGACTAGAACGTAATAACTCATTCCAAAATAAAAAACGTCCAAACCTGCAGTACTCAGGTTTCATGTTGCAAGAAAATGGGAAGAGATCGATTTCATGGCGACCAACGAACTCACTACTTTGGATTTACTAATGATTGATAAAAACTTGAGTATATTGTTATTTTGATCCGAATTAAACTATTTTTTTTTTAAAAGAATAAGATACTAGGACGCCATCTAATCATTTTTTACATAATTACGATGAAAATAATCCTACAATACTCAAGTTTCGTGTTTCCAGAAAATGGTAATGGTAAGATGTCGATTTCATGGCGACCAACTAAGTCAATGCTTTGGATTTAATGATCGATCAAAACGTGAGAAATCCATATTTCGTCCTTCAAAAAATGATCAACGAGGAATTTTATCAAAAACTATTATTTTAAGTCTAAAGAATATTGTGAGGAATTATTAAACTATTATTTAAGTGTAGCCGAAGTTATAATTATTTGGATTAAGATTTCATGTCTACAAGTTCTCATGGGCCGAATTAAGCCTCATAGTGTGGGGTAATTATTAAAATCATTCTAACCAAAAATTATTCTGTCTCATGCCGTGCCGTTACGGCACGGGTTATTTCTACATCCGACGGTCGTCGTTTCTATAACCCCTCTCATTATGAATCAAAATTTATTAATCTTTAATTATTGCATAAAATGTTAACTCAAGATATTCAAAGAAACATTAAATGAAATCATAATATATCATACATGCATTAATTGGATTTAGTGGTGGCATGATGAATATAATGGGAAATGAGATTTATTTGTTTATCTCTATTCATAACTCATACGTGAGATATGCATACACACTATTACTTAAATGATTTTGTGTTCGTTTTTGGATAATGTATATGAAAAATTTTACAATATATTTATAGACATTATTTTCACTTAAACCAAAATAGAAAACTATCTTGCAAAGGTACACGATTTAAATTCCGGAAAAAAAAGAAAAATTACACCAGTCAGATATCATGTTAAAGAAGTGTCGTTGCGGAACGAACTATCTCTTGATATTTGTTAGACTCTCTGTTAACTTCATGTCGTGTCGTAACGGCACGGGTTATTTCTAGTGTATTCACAAACCCTAACTTAATATAAATAATATTTAACACATATTTTACATATAAATTTGATTTGTATGAAAATTACTTTTTATTTTCTAATATAATTATTATTTTATATAATGTGTGGGACCTAATAATATTTAAGGGAAATTATTGAAATGTATTACACTAAAATATTATCGAATTTATTATTTTAGCACTAAAGGCCCGAGTCGGGACCAGAAAATTCTATTATTTTAGCGAGAATTTGTATTATCGAGTATTATATTAAATTTTTTTTGCCATATTAAGGTTTTGATTTTTTTCCTAAAATCAATTTTCTAAAACTCCATAAGCATTATTATTCTATAAAAAAATCTAAGATGATGAACTTCTTTTTTTTCTCAATCATGATTACAATAAATTTAGTATTCTTAAAAATCATCAATTATATCACAGATATTACATAAATTTAATTATGAATATTATATAATTAACCTTATTTTAGTGTTTTTAATATTTGTTCTATTATTTTAGGCTATACATAAAACATTGTGGAATTTTATGAGTTATTATGCTAGAAAATTATAAGCATCCGTTTGGATTGATTAATGACTTATTTTTTATGGGTTATAGTTAATAAAAGCATGCGCTACATTTAAGAGAAGCCTTAAATTATCCAACTTGGTAATGAACTAAAAAGAGAAAACGAATTAGTGAAACAACAAATTGATGAATTAAATTATGGGAAAATTATTGTTTAGTCCTTTTTTAGATGGTCTCAAGTCTATTAATTGGTCCACAAATAAAAAGAGAGTTTTGTTTGGTCCTTATTTGTATTCAAAAATATTAAAAGTATCTAAAATACCTTTTCTCTCTTCTTCATGTATACATAATGATCGTTTTTTTTCCTCAGCTTTATTTTCTCTCTACTAATTTCTCTCTCTAGCTTCTTAAAATTAATAGATAATAAAAACTTTAAAATTAAATATCTCTCAAAATATAAGTCCAAAATTAGTAAATTTTATATATTCGTAACTCGATGAGATCTACACATCGAGTACCCATTATACTATGTTTCAGAATTTTAAATTTTTAGGTACAATAATAGTTCATATCCGAGAATGAACACTATTTTAGAACATGGTGGTTCATTCTAGTTCTAGGAGTTCATTTTGTAGAATGAACTCATATATGCTAGCAATTTATTTTGTAGAATTAATGAACTCATAATAATAACTCATTTTGAAGAATGAAGTCGCAACGGTAGTTCATTATTATAGTTCTTATTGTAGAATGAACTAGTGATAGATGTTCATATTGTAGGGTTGATAATTCATGTTGTAAAATGAATTCGTAATGATAAATAAGTATGATAGTTCATAGTGTAGAATGAACTCGTAATAGGTGTTCATATTATAAAATGAACTCGTAAATGGTAATCCACATTGTAGAATGAACTCATGGTAGGTGTTCATATTGTAGAATGAACTCGTGATAGGTGTTTCATATGGTAGAATGAACTCGTAATAGTAGTTCATATTACCGGTTCATTTTGTAGAATTAACTCACATGATATTCTATTCAAACAGTTCACTTTATGGAATGAATTACAGTATGATAGTTCATTAATGCACTTCATTTTATAAAATGAACTTATATAATAATTCATTTTATAATTATTTTTTAGCTAATGGATCAGGTAAAAATTAAAAGCCCTGGAATATAAAAACAATGGTACTTGTTGGAAAGCTCTCATCGAGGGCTTTCCGATTATATAAGATTTACCATTTTTGGACATAAGGTTCAAAATATATTTTAGTTTTTGTTGCAGTCAAACTAGATATGGAAGAACAGAAGAAGGAGAACTCTTATTCAATAGATATAAGTTATATGTTACATAGGTTTAAGCCTCTATATATAGGTTATGAGGTAAACTTTGGTTCCATCTATATGGTCCGCACATACATGGGCTCAAGGCCCTACAACACTCCCCCTTGTGCGGTCCAATATTAGTGCTTCATATGTAGTGCTTCACATATAATCTTTCAGATGTAGTTCTTCAAATGTAGTTCTCTCCTTGATGACCACCGTATCTAAGTCTATTGCCACATCAAAACCTCGTCAGGAAAACCCAGAGGGACAAAACCTAAACTAAGGAAAAAGAGTACAATATTAAGAAAACTTATAACAGAGTTGAACTCGCATATGTTGCCTCGTTAAAACCTTGACAAGGGAAAACCCAGTGGGATAAAACCTTGAGGAAGGAAAAAGAGTACAACGCGATAAGTACGAAAGAATTCCTTTGCTGAATACGCATACATAATATCTTATATATGTTTATAGATGATTGATGAAAAGATAGTATTGCTTCGCAGTAGTAGCATCAATGCTACTAGTTTACTTGTGCCTCCTTACTTTGTTGTGATGGTTCTGGCAGTGGTTTCACGTGACAATCTACATGTCTTTATCATTTATAATGTAGGTTCCTCACTGAAAACCTTGTCGAGTAACAAAAACCCTGTGGGAAAAATTAGTCTCTATCGAAGGGAAAAAAGAGTACATCACAACTTCACATTTCAGAGTTTAAATATGTCGACATCATATGCTTGGACCCCCCACCCTGATGTCGGCATCTCCCCCTGATTCCATTCAGTGGAGTTTCCAGAAAGTTTCTTTAGTCATATATTTTCAAAAGTGAATATAGGAAATGACTTAGTAAATAAATCAGTCATGTCTCCCCCTGATTATTTTCACGAGAGAAGAGATTATTGTAGCTTCATAATCAACAACCGTTGGATTGCACTTCCATTAACAGTCCATTTTTTGTCTTTGCAGGGATAAAATAAACTCATATGAATGGTTCCTTATTAATTATATGACTACATTCATTATACCGTTCCATAGACAGTGTGTTGGCGCTGAGCTATATCTAGCTAACAAGGATGAAATATTTGGTCGAGTACATTATACGAAGTACAACAATGTGTTTATTGCATTTAATGTGGGAATGTCGTCTCCCAACACATCTTCGCCATATTCCTTTATAAGAAATGGTCATTTACTTACATTTAAACCTCGACTAATCATGGGAGTGCTATCAGTATGCGTGTCCTTGTTAAACTGCCTGACAACTT